>NW_006408732.1:1225538-1226800 GCF_000296735.1 Chrysochloris asiatica
CCTCCATCCAGTATGGAGTGTAGGTCTCCTTTAAGATCATTTACCTCAGTCACTTTTTCTTGTTTCTGCACATGTGCTAATATGATCATCTGTTTCTATTTTTTGGACATATTCAGTAGTTAGCTGTGCCCTTGATATTTAAATGAGTGTGTCTTTTGGCATTTTTTATGCTTTCTCATTTCTTCCAGGTAGATATGATCAGGAGATGGGCTTCTCTTTTCACTCTTCTTATTACCTGACTCTGAGTAACTGTTGCAGGTGTTGACTGACTATCTGTTGCATGTAGCTGGTATTGGTTCTTGCTTGGGTTGTGGAATTTTATAGGGTGTGGTTCTAGCTTGACTTTATGGCAGCAATTTCTGTTTCTTCTTGGTTAATATTGGGAGATAAAGAGCCTCCTAAAGGTGAAGATTTGCTAAAGGTAATACAGAAACGGCTACAATCATACATTGACAGAGAATTTCCAGAGGTTCAAGCTGGATTCAGAAGAGGCCATGGAACGAGAGATATCATTGCTGATGTCCGATGGATCTTGGCTGAAAGCAGAGAATACAAGAAGGTGTTTACCTGTGCTTTATTGACTACCAAAGGCTTTCGATTGTGTGGATCATGACAAGCTATGGACAACATTGCGAAGTATGAGTATTCCTGAACACTTAATTGTACTCATGAGGAATCTGTACGTGGACCAAGAAGCAGTTGTTCCAACAGAGCATGGGAACACCGAATATTTTAAAATTAAAAATGTGTGAGACAAGGTTGTATTCTTTCACCATACTTATTCAACCTGTATGCTGAGCAAATAATACGAGAAGCTGGGTTATATGACGAAAAATGTGGCATCAGGATTGGAGGAAGACTCATTAACAACCTGCAATATGCTTGCTTGCTGAAAGTGATGAAGACTTAAAACATTTACTGATGAAGATCAAAGAACACAGCCTTCGGTGTGGATTACATCTCTATGTCAAGAAAACAAAAACTCTCACAACTGGACCAATAAACCACATTCTTATCAAGGGAGAAAAGGTTGAAATTACAAAGAATGTCATTCTTCTTGGATCAACTATCAACACTCATGGAAGCAGTAGTCAAGAGATCAGATGATGTATTGCATTAGGCATATCTGTTACACGAGACATTTTTAAAGTGTTGAAAAGCAAAGATATCAGCTTGAGGACTAAGGTGCACCTGACCCAAGCCAGAGTATTTTCAATAACCTCATATGGATGTGAAAGCTGGACAGTGAATAAGGAAGATCA
>NW_006408732.1:1226900-1230078 GCF_000296735.1 Chrysochloris asiatica
TTTTCAATAACCTCATATGGATGTGAAAGCTGGACAGTGAATAAGGAAGATCATAGAAGAATTGATGCCTTTGAATTATGGTGTTGGAGGAGAATACTAAAAGTGCCATGGGCTACCTAAAAGAACCAATAGACCTGTTCTGGAAGAAGTACAGCCAGAGTGTTCTTTAGAGGCCAAGATGGCCAAACTTCGTCTCTCATACTTTGGACATATTGTCAGGAGGGAACAGTCGCTAGAGAAGGATATCATGCTTGTAAGATGGAGGGTCAGAGAAAAAGAGGAAGACCCCCAATGAGATGGATTATCCAGGTGGCAGAATTGATGGACTCAAGTGTGGCAACAGTAGTGAGGTTGGCCTAGGATCAGACATTGTTTCATTCTGCTCTGCATGGGGTTGCTATGAGTCGGTTCCAACTCGATGACACCTAACAACAACAACATCAAAAAGTAAAGAGGGGACAAAAAAAAAAATAAATAAATAAAACAAAAAAACAGTGCAACAGCAAAAAAGACAGGTTGAATACTGTAGTCTGTAATTGCAGAAAAGAGAGGGAAAAAAAATTTGTAGGCTAATATGTGCCTTCAGGGCCACTTGAAAAATTTCAGGATGTCAGTGTTGGTGGTTATGATGTAACTTTGGATTTAATTTTCATCCCATTTTGTTTTTAGTCCATGTCTCTCCCGCTTCACAACCCCCCATTCTAGACTTTTTCGTAGTGATAAACAGTTTATGGCTGGCTGTGGCCATTTTGTGCTGCCATTTGGTTTTAAGTAGAAACTTGTCCTTTAAAATTTTAAGGATATCTACTACTCAAAATTTTGAATAATAAAACCCTCTGGGGTGGGGTGATGTGCACCTTGTTTTGTCTGATGATATGGAACTTTTCCACGGTCTTTCCCCAAAGATACAGTCTATTTAATTTCTGTGTATTTAATCTGGTAAGGTCCGTATCTTTTATATTATTTTTAAAAAGTATTTTCAATGAGCAAGTCATTGGTCTTGAAAAGTTTTATCATGCAATATCTAGCATCATTTGGCTCACCTAGGTCATACTTTCCAACCACTGATATTTTTTGTTTCCAATCTTCGTATTCCAATCACCACTAATTTTCGGTGTATCTTGATTGAAAGTTTAATCAGTTTCAGACCAAGTAAGTTGATAGAATTCTTCAAGCTCACCATCACGTGCTTTAGTTGTTTGTGTGTAAATGTGAATAATAGTGGTATTAACTAGTCTTTTTAATAAGTGTCTGGATATTATCCTGTCACAGACAGGATTGTACTTTAAGATAGATCTTGAAAAGTTCTTTTTGACAATGACTGTAACACCATTCCGCTTGAATTTGTCATTCTGATATAGTAAACCATATTATAGTTATCTTATTCAAAATGGATAATGCCTAGGATATCGATCTTTATGTATTTCATTTAATATTTTACAACTTCCCATTTTCCTAGTCTCATACTTCATGCATTCCTTGTTCCAATTATTATGGATGTTTGTAGCTTTTCCTCCTCATCTAGAGTTGTGTCCCATCAGCAAATGAACACTCCCCAAACTGTGTTCCATTTACATCAAATTGGCTGATAAAGGCCTGGAAATATGTTTGTGCGTTTGAAAGTATTAAAGTCACATTTTTTCAGAGATGATCTTTGAAGTTATTGTAAATAATACCTTTTAAGTAATTTACTGTATAACATATAGTAGTTGTGATAAGAAAACAAGGTATTGATTACATATTTTTGTTAATAAAACTTAGTTTTTATAAACCTCATACTCATTTTTCTATGCCAAGAAATTGCAAAGACAACTTCTTGTCTAACTAATTTTAAAAGATTATTAGTGGTTATGTGCTGTGGAGTTGGTTCTGACTCATAGCGAGCAACTCTGCACATGGTTGATGACGCTGTAAATCTCGGGACCAGAAAGCCTTATCTTTCTCTCAAAGAACTGCTGGTAGTTTCAAACTGCTGACCATGTGGTTAGCAGCCCAATTTGTAACCACTGTGCTACCAGACTCCTTATCTGTGCACATTTCAAAAGGAAATGACTCACCAGAATGTGGTTATTGAAAAATATCATTAATATTACTTGCAAGTAAAATTTTGCTGAAGATAATTAAAAACAAAAACAAAAACAAAACATTGCAATAGTACATCAACAGAGAGCTGCCAGAAATTTAAGACAGATTCAAAAGAGGACATGAACTGCTTCCAACATTCATGGAAGCAGCAGTCAAGAAATCAAATCATGTTTTGCATTAGGCAAGTCTGCTACAAAAGACCTCTTTGAAGTGCTCAAGAGCAAAGATGTCACTCTGAGGACTAACCCAAGCCTTGATATTTTCAATCATTTCATATGTGTGGGAATTGACCCAAGCCATGGTATTTTCAATTGCCTTATATACATGTGAAAATTGGACAACGGATAGGGAAGATAGAAGATGAATTGCTGTATTTGAATTACGGTATTGGAGCAAAATAGTAAAAGTACCAGACATTAAAATTTCCAGAACAACAAAAATATCTGTCTTAGAAAAAGTACAGCAAGAATTTTCCTAAGAAACCAGCATTGTGAAACTTCATCTCTCATTCTTCAGACATATTATGAGGAGGTACCAGTTCCTGGAGAAGGACATCATGCTTGGTAAAGTGGAGCATCAACAAAAAGGAAGAAGTTCCACAGTGAGATTGAGTGACACAGTGGCAGCAATATTGAGATAAAAAATAGCAATTGTGAGGATGGTGCAGAACCGTGCAGTGTTGTATTCTGTGTTGCCTAGGGTCTCCATGAGTTGGAATTGACTTGATGACAATCTAGCAACAACTACAACATTCTTCACTTTGCATCTTTTCAAATTTTATAATAATAGAAACAGATTTTTCTGTGTACTCACTCCTTATCTTGGGTTATATGAAGAAAAATGTGGCATCAGTATTGGAGGAAGACTCATTAGCAATATGCAATATGCAGATGATACAAACATGCTTGCTGAAAGTAAAGAGGACTTAAAATGCTGGTGAAGATCAGTATCCGCAGCCTTTGGAATGGGTTGATTCTTGATGTAAAGAAAACAAAAATCCTCACCATTGAACCAATAAACAACTTCCATATTAATGGAGAAAATATTGAAGTTGTCAAAGACTTCAGTTTGCTCTCATCAACCATCAACATTC
>NW_006408732.1:1230348-1233667 GCF_000296735.1 Chrysochloris asiatica
AGAGTGCTCCTTGGAAGCCGGGATGACCAAACTTTGGCTCTCATACTTTGGACATATTATCAGAAGGAACCAGTCGCTGGAGAAGGATATCATGTTTGGTAAAATGGAAGGTCAGAGAATAAAAGGAAGACCCCCAATTAGATGGATTAGCACAGTGACAGCAATGATGGGCTCCCATATAGCAACGATTGTGAGGTTGTCCCAGGACTGGGCAGTATTTTGCTCTGTTGTGCATAGGGTTGCTATGAATCAGAACTGACTCCACAGAATTTAACAACAATATTTATCTGTTGCTTGACTGAAAATGGGATCACAAGAGTGAGTTCTATTCTATTTCTTCTAGTCTTTTTCTAACCAGTAAACCCAGGTTTTTTACAAACCATTTTATTTGTTTGACAAGTTCCCCTCTGTATCCAGACTAACTAACATGATAGCTTTCAGAATAGTTGTAGCCAAGTACCATATAGTTCTTCAAGTCTCAGAGTTAGAGACTACTGTTCATATGTTCCACTAGGCCGTTGAACTAATTCATTCCAAGTTTCTTCAGTTTTCATCACTCTTGTTTCTTCCACAAATGGGAAGACCAAGAATTGCACTTTAGATAACTACTCATGAGCTTTTAATATCCCTGTTGCTACTAGCATGTAAAATACTGTCTTTGAGGATTATGTTATACCAACTGACCACAAAGTCCCTTGAGCCTATGATCCTTAATCCCAACCCCTAGCAATTCATTGCATCAAGGTACTTCTTGATGTCTAGGAAATTTTAATAATTTTGCCCCCTTTGTGCATAAAATGAGATGGTTTGGGAAAGTGGCAACATAAATGGGCTCAAGTGTAGCAATGATTATGTGATTGGCACAGGACTAGGCAGAGTTTTGCGCTGCTGTGCATAAGAATGCTATGAATTTGTACAAACTCGATGGTACCTAATAACAACAACAATGAATAAAATGAGTTAGTAGACATTTTATATTTATCAACTCATAATATCTTTTACAAAAAGTGCAATGACTCTGTATGATGAGCACTGGACTGTGAACAACAAGGTCCTCAGTTTGTTTCCAACAACAGCTCCATGGGAGAAAGAAGAGGCTTTCTTCCTGCATAAAGATTTACTGTCTTAAACAGGATCAGTATGAGTCACAAGCAACTCTACGGCACTTGACAAAAACAACGCTGCACCACAAGTATTGGTATCTAATACTTGGGACATTTATCAGGAGGGCCCAATTCATGGAAAAGAACAACATGTTTGGTAAATTATTGTTAAGTGGTGTCAAGTCAATTCTGACTCCTAGTGATCCTATATACAGTTGCTAGGTGGGTTTAATTTGCAGACATTGTAACTCACAATCCAGGGTTAATCCAGGAATCCTTGGTAGTGTGTTGTCAATGAAAAAGAGGAAGACACCCAATAATGTGGATTGGTTGAAAAGCAGGAGCAATGGGCTCAAATGTTGCAACTATGATGATGGCACAGAACTTGGCAGTGTTTTGATCTGTTGTGCATAAGGTTGCTATGAGTCAGAACAGACTCAATAGCACCTAAAACCAGCATGTTCCAACACATTTCTAGGTGAATTTTGTAGCAGAGGTACAAATGTACAAATATCCTCTGTCAAACTCATATATTTGTGGTATAATCTCACTCTCCTTCCTACACCTGTTCAGCCTCTGCATTTGTCCATGTATGTACCCATAGAACACTGTTGTTGCAGGGTTGTGTATATGAGAATATTTATCTTTTTAAACCTTTAAACCTGCATTCCTCTGTGTCCTCACCTGTCTTCATCATTTTTATACTAACCTTGCTCTTGTATATTGCCTTTTCTGCCACCTGAGTTAATATGTGTTTTCTTCTAGTCAGTGAATTACTCTACCTTTCCTCCCACTACTAGTACCCATCAAAGAAAACTTCTTTTAGCACAAAATTCTTTTCTTTACTTTTTACTATAGTGGTCTCATAAAATATTTGTCCTTTTCTAATTGACTAATTTAAATTAGCTTAATCTCCTCCAGATTCATTCATGTTGTGAGCTGTTTCAAAAATTAACTCTATTCTTCAACTTTGCATATTATTCCATTTTGTGTAAGCATCAGAGTTTTTTAATCCATTCTTCCACTGATGAGCATTTAGACTGTCTCCATGTTATTGCTACTTCCAACTGTATGAGGCAGTGACATAGTGTTTTTAATAGTCGTTGCACCATTTCACAGTCTCACAGCAGTATAGGAGGATCCCAGTCTTTCCACACCCTTACCAGCATTTGATTTTTGTTGTTGTTATTTTTTCAAACTTTTTATTACTTATAGGGGTGACATGACTTCTCACTGTTGTTTTTATTTTCAACTTTCTAATGGATAAAGGAGGAAGTCCAAGGTGCATTGAAAGAATTAGCAAAGAACAAGGCACTAGGAATATATGGAATACAAATTGAAATATTTCAAGAAAGTGATGTGGCACAAGAGGCACTCACTCATCTCTGCCAAGAAATTTGGAAAACAATTGTCTGTTTGACTGATTAGAAGATCTCTGTGTTTGTGCCCTTTCAAAAGAGAGGTTACCCAATGGAATGCAGAAATCATCAGACAATATCTTTGATATTCCATGTGAGTAAAGTTTTATTACAGGTAATACAGAAACAGCTGCAAGCATACATTGACAGAGAAAATTCAGAGGTTCAAGGCAGATCCAGAAAAGGACACGGAGCAAGGGATGTCATTGCTGATGTCCAATGGATTTTGGCTGAAAGCAGAGAATACCAGAAAGATGTTTACCTGTGCTTTATTGACTATGCAAAGGCTTTCCATTGTGTGGATCATGACAAGCTATGGACAACATTGCGAAGTATGAATATTCTGGAACACTTAATTGTGCTCATGAAGAATCTATACATGGACCAAGAGGCAGTTGTTGAAACAGAACACGGGAACACTGAATGGTTTAAAATAAATAAAGATGTGTGACAGGGTTGTATTCTTTCACCATATTTATTCAACCTATATGCTGAGCAAATAATCTGAGATGGAGGGTTATGTGAAGAAAAATATGAAATCAGGATTGGAGGAAGACCTTCAATATGCAGATGACACAACCTTGCTTGCTGAAAGTGAAGAGGGCTTAAAATACTTATGATGATCAGAGACAACAGCCTTCTGTATGGATTGCATCTCAATGTGAAGAAATCAAAAATCCTCACCACTTGACCAATAAACAGCATTCTTATTAATGGAGAAAAAATTGAAGTTGTCAAGGACTTCATTCTTCTTGGATCAACTATCAACACTCATGGAAGCAGCAGTCAAGAAATCAA
>NW_006408732.1:1235720-1236422 GCF_000296735.1 Chrysochloris asiatica
AAAAAAAAAAAAAAACCTAAAAGAAAGAAAACATATTTTCTTTTAAAAAGCGACATTCAAAAATACCGAGGTTAGGACTTCAGCATAATTTTTGAGGGTCACTATTCAATCCATAACACCCATCATTCAAAAGTCTTTGCAAAATATTCCAAATCTGCTGTCATTTATCCGCCAACCAAAATGATTGTTTGACTTTTCAACTCCATAAATTTTTCACACACCAACTCTTGTTGTGTTTTATAAACTCTTTATCTGCTCCCCAAAAGGGGGAGTAAATTATATTTAGATTATACCATATAAGGAGTTTTAGGAAATTACTGAAATGAGATTATTGAAAGGAAGGTTCATAACATAGAAGTTTTGAGGAAGGGACTGACAACACAGTATGAGTTACATGTGATGCTATTATATGATTGGGAAATAATCTCTAAATCCATGTTGTTATTGCTAGATGCCATAAACTTGGTTCTTATTTATATTGATTCTATGCACAATGATCAATACATCTTGATTTCATGTTTGATCACTTTCAGATTGAAAAAGTTGGTAGAATTCTTCTATTGAATCCTCACTGACTTTAGTGGTAGGTGCATAAATTTGAATAATAGTGGTATTAACTGGTCTTTCCTGTAGGCACATGGATATTATCCTATTACAGACAGCGTTGTACCTCATGACTGATCTGGATATGTTCTTTTTGAT
>NW_006408732.1:1236522-1243639 GCF_000296735.1 Chrysochloris asiatica
CAAGGACTTCATTCTTCTTGGATCAACTATCAACACTCATGGAAGCAGCAGTCAAGAAATCAAATGACGTATTGCATTAGGCAAATCTGCTGCAGAAGACCTTTTTCACGTGTTGAAAAGAAAAAATGTCAGCTTGAGGTCTAAGGTGTTCCTGACCCAAGCAATAGTATTTTCAATAACTTCATGTGCATGTGAAAACTGGACAGTGATGAAAGAAGACTGGAGATGAATTGATGCTTTTGAGTTATGGTATTGGAGGAGAATACTGAACGCGCCATTGGGTGCCAAAAGGTCCAACAGATCTGTGTTGGAAGAAATGCAGCCAGAGTGCTCCTTGGAGGCCAGGATGGCCAAACTTCATCTTTAATACTTCAGAAATAATGTCAAGAGGGACCAGTCTCTGGAGAAGAATATCATGATTGTTAAGGTGAATGGTCAGAGAAAAAGAGGAAGACACCCAGAGAGATGGATTGGCAAAGTGTCAGCATCAATGAGCTCAAGAGTGACTTTTGTGAGGTTGGCCCAGGATCAGGCAATGTTTCATTCTGTTGTACATAGGGTTGCTATGAGTCAGTACAGACTCAATGGCACCTAAAAACAGCAACAATGGCTAATTGTGAACATATCTTCATATGTTTATTAGCTGCTTGAATGCCTTCTTTGGTTAAGTGTCTGTTCGTATTTTCTACCTATTTTTTAATTGGGTTATGTATCTTTTAGTTATTGTTGTTGTTAATTATTATCCAGTCAATTCCAACTTATAGCAACCCTGTATATGGTTTCCAAGGAGCAGCTGGTTGGTGTTAATCACCAATCTTCTGTTGAAATATTCTATACATTTTAGAGTTTAGACCCTTGTCTGATATGTGATTACAAAATTTTTTTTTTTTTTCCAATCTGTTGACTGTATTTTTACTTTTTGATGAAAGCTTATGATGCACGTTCAGTGTTTCATTTTTAAGAGGTCCACTCATGTAAATTAAAGAGTTCTTGTAGTGTAGTGGTTACAAATAGGGCTGCAAGCTGGAAAGGTCAGCAGCTCGAAACTACCAGCTCTTCCACGGGAGAAAGATAAGACTTTCTACTCCCGTGAAGATTTACAGCCTCAGAAACCTGTTTAGGGTCGCTATGAATTGGAACCAACTCCAAGGCACATAACAACATCAACAATCATGGAAATTGGAATCCTGGTGTGGCACTGTGGGTTAATGAGCCAGATTGCAAAGCTGTTTGAACTGCAAGGTTGGCACTTCAAGCTCACCAGCTGCTCCTTGGAAACCCTACACAGGGTCGCTTATGGGTCAGAATCAACTCGATGGCACTTAAAAACAACAATCATGTAAATTGCCTTCTGCTTTTTGTGTACTTTTAGTTATGTTTGGAGTCTTGGTGTGGCCCTCTAGGATAAGCACTGGATCATAAGGTTGAATGGAAAGGTCTGCAGGTCAAACTCACCATTTGTTCCTCTGAAACACTATGCAGTGTCTCCCAGAGTTGGAACCAACTTGATGACATTTAACAACAAAAACAGTTATGTTTGACATTGTGATTATGACTTGTACCAGAATTCCTAAGTTTGTCCTATTTTTACATTGATGATCTTTATCGTTCTAGGGTTTACATTTGGTTCTTTAATCCAGTTTGAGTTTGTATTTGCATATGGTGTGAGATATGGGTCTTGTTTAGTTTTTAGTTAGTTTTTTTTTTTTTTTTTTTTTTTAATGAATTTCCAGTTTTTCCAGCACCATTTGTTGAATAGACTATCTCTTTCCCAGTTAATGTGTTTGGCCCTATCAAAGATAAGCTAACTATTTACGGATTTACTTCTGGTTTCTCAAATATGTTCCATTGATTGTACCAATACCAGACTGTTTTTACCACAGAGGTTGTGTAGTAGGTTTTGAGATCAGGAAGTGAGAGACCTCTAACTTTGTTCTTCTTCTAAGTAATGCTTTGCTTACCCAGGGTTGCTGTCTTTTCCAAATGAAATTAGTTATCATTATTTCCATCTCTGTAAAGAATGATGTTGGAATGTGGATTGGAATCGCATTATATGCGTAGATTGCTTTGGGCAGTATTGACATTTTCACAATGTTAAGTCTTTCCATCCATGAGCCTCATATATGCTTGCACTTTTGTAAGTCTCTTGTAGTAGTGTTTTGTAGTTGTTATTGTTGTTTTTTTAATAGGACTTTTATTTCTCTGGTTATATTTATTCCAAATTATTTCATCTTCTGGGTAGCTATTGTAAGTGACATTGTTTTCCTGACTTCCTTTTCAGAGCTCTCTTTATTAATATAATGGAATCTGATTTTTATATGTTGATCTTGTAGCCTGCCACTTGGCTGAGTTAATCAATGACATCCAATAATTTCTGAGTCTCTGGGATTTCCTATATATAGGATCATATCAACTGAAATTAGAGTTTTACTTCTTCTTTGCCAATTTGAATGCCTTTAATTTCCCTTTCTTCCCTTCTACCTTTGGCTAATACTTGCAGCACAATAATCAATAGGAGTGGTGACAAAGGGCATCCTTTTCTGGTTACAATTTACAAGGGGAATGTTTTTAGTTTTTCTTCATCAAGAGTAATATTAGATGTTGGATTTTTATATATATACTTAATTATATTGAGGAATTTCCATTCTATTCCTATTTTGTTGAATTTTTTATCAGGCATGGGCAGTAGGTTTTATCAATTATGTTTTCTGTATAAACAGATATGATCATGTGGTTCTTTTCCTTTGTTTTATTTGTGTAGTGGATTATATTGATTATTTTTGTAATACTGAACTACCTTACATAACTGGTACGAATGCCACTTGATCATGATGTATTATTTTTTATGTAAAAATAATATCAATTGCAGAATGCTATTGGCTAGGATACATTTGAGAATTCTTGCACCTATGTTTAGGATAGATATTGGTTTATAATTTTCTTTTTTAATGATGTTTTTGCCTGGTTTTTGTATTCAGGAGTTTTCTATCCTTTTCAATGTTCTGAAATAGTTTGAGTAGAATTGGTATTAGCTCTTCTTTAAAAATTTGGTGGAATTCACCACTAAAGCCATCTTGGCAAAGATTTTTGAAATAATTTGAGTAGAATTGATATTAGCTCTTCTCTAAATGTTTGGTGGAATTCACCAGTAAAGCTATGTTGGCAAAGAATTATTATTATTATTATTATTGGAAGTAGCAGTTCTTTTGTTTTATTTTTGAAATGGGATGTAAACAAAAACACTCAGGAATATATATAATCATTTAAACAACCAACAGGCACATTTAGTAAGCCTGCCTCTGGCTGCCAGCACTCAGTCTTTCTCTTTCCATGAGTCTAGAGTCCTCAGCTGCATTCTCCATGTCTTCATCTCTTCAGCAAAGACTTTTTGTTGTTGTTAGGTGTTGTTTATGACCTGATGAATTTCTTCTTTTGTTATAAGTCTGTTCAAGTTGTTTTTTTTTGTTTTTTTTTTCTATCTGTGTTTGTGTAAGTATGTAGTGATTTTGTAAAAAAAATGTCCTTTTCTTGTAGATTTTCAAATCTGTTACAGTATGATTCTTCAGAGTATTCTATTATTACCCTTTTTTGCTGGTGGTGGTGGTTCTTTTGTGAACTTACCCATATAAATTCTCATTCATGTTAGTTTGTTTCTCCTTCTTTTCTTTTGTTAAATATGCCAATGGTTTGTCAATTTTATTGACTCTTTCAAAAAACCAATTTCTAGTCTTGTTGACATTTTCCTTTGTTTTTCTGTTTTATATATTTCTGTTATTTTAATTTTATTTTTTTTCCTGGTGGCTGTGGGGTTACTCTACTGCTCTTTTCTATTTGTTGGAGATTTGGGGGAAATATGTTAATTTTAGTTCTTTCTTATTTTTGGAAGTGTGTGTTTATTTGGAAACAATGTCTTATTAGTGAAGTTTCTACACCCTGACCCAGGAATTGGCCATGTGACTTGCTTGGATCTTAGTGAACCAGAAACTGAAAAGACTTAAAAATGTTTAAGTACTTCTGCTTGCATTCAACAGTTGGGTTTTCTTGTTCTTACATCTCTGTCTGTTTATAAGAACATGTGAAGAAGGGTTGAGACTTTTCTAGATTAGCCATTAATTACCTAACTCACAAATATGTAAGAAAATCAAGCCAAATTCATCAGAATTTTGTATACATTCCTCATCAAATTGTCAGCACACAGAGTGCCTGGCTGCAAGAAAAACTTTTCAGTTGACCTATCATCTTTTGAATAATAATAATATGGTTACTGTCTTAAGCTACTGATTCATGTGCTATGTTGAATTATTGTGACACATTGAATTTAACAAGAAGTTTCACTTAGAAGAAAGAAATATTCTTCTAAAAATTATAATTTCTTTGCTGACTTTAGTGTTTAATAGATGCAAAAATAGTTGCAACAAGCCATTCCTCTCATTGTCTTCTCTATACTAAGCTGGATTTTATAATCCATTGCAATGGCCACACAGAACTCAGACACCATACTCACAGTTATAGGATTTATTAGGGAAGTTGACAGTTTAAAATACGGGATCAGAAAATGCTCAAGGCACAGTTTTCCAGCCAGCTGCTGATAAATGCATATACAACACATCATTCCACCATAAGCCTTAGCCTGAAGGCACTTGGCTCTAGCTCCTTGCATTAGCAAACCTAGCTCACCCACTTAAGTGCCTGGAGGCACCTCACTTTACAAGCAAACATCCAGCACAAAGTCATTCAGCTTTACTTGCTCCATGGACTGGGAAGTTCCAGGCTCTGTCTCATGCTCTGATGCTTGGTTCTGCTGCTGCTATTCCTCAGTCACTACTCCCGTGTCACAGCTATACTGTCCTTGGGTTGAAGAGGTTCAATGTGCTCCCGCTTCTGAGATCTCCTCTCCTGCTTCTGAGATGGGCCATTTTAAATCCATGTTTCAAATGTTTACAATTACAACTAGCTCTGCTAATATCCACAGCTGAATCAAGTCATCCAACCAGTATCTTTGTATCTTTTTCCTCCTTTTCTAAATGTTGTTTGGTGGGAGTTATAAACTATGGCTAGAAGAGACATTAGAAAATTTATTATACCACAGTAGGTATTATTTGACTCAAAGATAGGTAACTGAACTCTGGTCATGTTTCAAGATAAGGTAGTTGTTGTTACTAAATGCCATCAAGTCAGTTCTGTGTCATAGCCACCCTGTAAAGAGTGTCCAACAAGCATCTGGTAGATTTGAATGATGAACCTTTTGGTTAATAGTACAGTGCTTACCCTACAGCTCCACACCAACACATAAGGTTGTTGTTGTTGTTGAGTACCATCAAGTCGATTCCAACCCATAGCGACCCTATTTAAGGTTTCCAAGGAGCAGCTGGTGAGTTTGAACTGCCAACCTTGCAGTTAAAATGGCTTTGCAGTCTGGTGAATTAACCCACAGCACCACACCAGGACTCCAACACATAAGGTAGATGTATAAAGATGAGACTGTATAATAAGATTTCATCTCTAATTTGCTTTATGACAACAGACTACAATCTGTTGCCAGATACTGAGCTCTTCAAAAACATGGACAATGATTATTTTCCCTTGTATCTCCAGAACCTAAGAGAGTTCCCACATATTTGGAAAATTTCAGGCATTAAGTCAGTAAGCAAATAAATAAAAATCTGAATGAATTTTAATTGAGATATTTGAAAAAATAAGTAATGTAATAAATTTATTGATTGAGAGACAAAACTGCACTAAACAAGGAAGTTCCCTGTGATACAATTAAGGTGTGAAAAATTTATCAAGTAGATCTTGATCTATATAGAAAAAATACACAAAAATAAAAGAGGAAGATCGATATTAATGAGTAGGACAGTTTTGCAATGCAAGAATCACAGTGGAAGATAAAGTTATAGGAAGGAAGGACTTTCTAGTTTGCTAAAACATCATCTTCCCCAGAACTTCTCAGCATATGATTTGCAAGTCACAAAGTCTTAAAGAGAGTTGGATATACAGGCAATAATTTAAAAATGAGTGCACAGTAAATACCCCTGGGAGTTCTGACTTTTTTTTGTAAATTCTTCAGAGAGAGATGTATGTAGTTGTGCTTCTCAGTATAATTTAATTTTGCTATTTAGCATCTTTTAAAAATAGACTTAAAAGTTGGCTTTCCTTTCTAACATTCTTGTTAAAATCAGATTTTAATAATTATGCTTTGAAACCAAGTTATGTTGATACATTACTATGGGAATGCTTTGTGCTTGGTTGATAATAACTGTCAAAATGCAAGGGGTTAGTGAACAGGACCCATGAAAAATGGCAAGATGACACTCTATACAAGACATTTTGCTAATAGGTCTGAAAGCAATTACTGTATGGTTTATGATCACAACACTTAACCCTTTCATTCTCAGGTTGTGGGAAGCCTAACCAGCAAATTACTTGAGGGAATTGTCAGTACTCCATAGTGATGTATCATTAAAGTTCAGGGATATGTTCTGAAAATTGCCATGTACCTATATGCATTAGATAAATCAATTTGGTCTCTAAATATTGTGCAAAAATGAGAAAAGGCTGGTAGCTAAATTCACCAGCTCTTGATACAACCTATTCTGATTATTTGCAACACTAAGGTTAGTTGATTGGTTACTCTTTTCTTGTCTTCCTGCACTGTTTCTTCACATTAACATTAAGGTCTCTCTCTGTGTATTTATATTTATTTTTATTTCTGCTTCTTTAGTGTTGATATAAGGAGCTCTGATAGTGGAGTTGTTATGAGTCAGGCTGCTAATCTCATGGTCAGCAGTTTGAAACTAGCAGTGGTTTTGCAGGAGAAAGATGAGGCTTTCTGCACCTGTAAATATTTGCAGTCTCGGAAACCCTATACAGAGTCACTATGAATTGGTACTGACTCCATGACATATAACCTTCACTATGTTATAGCATAGTATTATTTCTATTTTATTTACAGAAAATGTAATCATCTAAATCACATTTATAGAGGATACCATTAGATTTTAAAACCATTTCATTTACCCATTGTCTGAGTGTCCTAGGGCTGCAATAACAAAATACAAAATACCAATCAGCTCTTTGTAAAAAATAAAGGTTACTTTTCTCACCATTCTGAAAA
>NW_006408732.1:1248849-1251794 GCF_000296735.1 Chrysochloris asiatica
AGCATAGTGGTTACAAATCGGGCAGCTAATCTCACGGTCAGCAGTTCGAAACTATCAGCTGTTGCGCGGGAGAAAGATGAGGCTTTCTGCTCCCGTAAAGATTTACAGCCTCGCAAACCCTGTTCAGGGTCACTATGAGTCAGAACTGACTCTAGGGCACATAACAACAACAGCAACAATAGAGTCCTGGTGTTGCATTGTGGGTTAATGTGTCAGACTGCAAAGCTGTTTGAACTGCAATGTTGGCAGTTCAAGGTCACCAGCTGCTCCTCAGAAATCCTATACAGGGTGGCTGTGGGTCGGAACAGACTTGACCAGACTTAACAACAACAACAACAATAGAAATATATGAGGAGAACTGATGGTGTTGTGATATGTGTTTGGATGCTGATTGCAAGGTCAACAGTTCAAAGCTACCAGGATCTCCACTCGAGAAAAATGAGGCTTTCCTTTCCATTAGATTCACAGTCTTGGAAACCCTATATAGGGTCATTCTGAGTAAGATTCAACACATTGTCAATGAGTCATAGCAAGATATAAGGAGTTCTGCTGATGCTTTGTGTTCGGCATTGAACTGCTAACCTATGATAATCTCATTGGGAGAAACATGAGGCTGTTTTAAATCTTAGAAAGATTTAATATCTTGGGAACCCAATATAAGGTCTCTGGGAGTTCAGATAGATTCAATGCCAATCATTTGCTTTATGCTTTATTTTGTTGTTGTTGTTTAGAAAGATATGAATATATGAGAGACTTCAAAAAAGGTCTTGGAAAAATTCCATGTTCTTTCAAACTAACTTTTTAAGTGCCCTTGCATATGAAGTGCCTGTTTACTTATTAGGAGTCCAACCAAAGTTTCCAGGTAGTTTCACAGTTTGTAAATATAAGGATTATTATTTACATTAGCAGGCTTTATAGAAAGAAGTTTATTATACATATTGCTAAATACTGGAAAGATTCCTGAGGTGGTGCTGTGGGTTAATGCTTCACACTGCAAAGCCATTTGAACTGCAAGGTTGGAGGTTCAAGCTCACCAGGTGCTTCTCAGAAACCCTATACAGGGTTGCTATGGGTTGGAGTCGACTTGACACACTTAACGACAACAAATACTGGAAAATTATTATAATATATATGTATATGTTGTTGTTAAGTGCCGTCGAGTCGGTTCCAACCCAATGCGACCCCGTAAAGGGTTTGCGAGACTGTAAATCTTTATGGAACAGGAAGCCTCATATTTCACCAGCAGAACCAGCAGTATTGAACTGCTGACCTTGAGGCTAGTAGCACAACTCATAACCACTATAATATATATTATATACATATAATAATTTTCCAGTATTTATCAATACATTTTATGAGGGTTGGCTAGTTTTGTAATTCATGTAAAGGCACTGTTTAGTCAAAAAGTAAGAATGAGGTTTTCTTAGATTTGCCTCTCAACCTACAAATTTGATGTGTCTAGCAGAAATCCATTCTACATCAACTCATTTTCTTGGTCAGGTGTTGTGAACATCTGCCTATTCAGATTCAATCCTCTGGTTTGAAATTGGAACTAAGTACACAATGACTTAAGAGTTATAGGGAGGTCATCGTATGCCTTGCCATGAAGAAACTAGTGTGCAGGTGATAATAATAAGACATACAGAAAGAAAGATGCAGAAGGAATAATACCTAAGAAATAGTTGGCTTGATTTTAATGGATTTCTATACCCTGTACAGGGTCGCTATGGGTCGGACCCGACTCGATGGCACTTAACAACAACAACAACATTTCCTGATCTTAATAGCTTCTAGAGTCTGACTGTCTTCTATGTCCATGGATTTTAAGATATACACACAGATTATATTAGTGAGGTTCTATCCTTATTCTGGACAGTGAATAAGGAAGACAGTAAAATAATTGATGCCTTTGAGCTATGGTGTTGGAGGAAAATATTGAAAGTGCCATAGGCTGCCAAAAGAAGCAATAGATCCATTTTGGAAGAAGTGCAGTCAGAGTGCTCCTTAGAGGTCAAGATGACCAAACTTCGTCTCTCATACTTTGGACATATCATCAGGAGGGAGCAGTCGCTGGAGAAGGATATCATGTTTGGTAAGGTAGAGGATCAGAGGAAAAGAGGAAGACCCCACAATGAGATGAATTGGCCAAGTGGCAGCATCAATGGACTCAAGCGTGGCAACAATAGTAAGGTTGGCCCAGGATTTGGCAGTGTTTCGTTCTGCTGTGCATAAGGTCACTATGGGTCGGTACCAACTCGATGGCACCTGACAACAACAAGAACATCCTTATTTAAGGTGTCCATGAGAGGAACTAGACGGATAACTATAAGATCAGCAGTTCAAACACATGAGTCATTCTTTGAATATCTCATACAGGGTCACTGCAAGTTAGAACCCTTTCAACAGCATTTAATAACAACAGTAGTTACATCCATATTCAGAAAGTTTCATATGCATGTGAAAGTTAGATAATGAATAAGAAAGCCCATACTAGTATTGGTGCACTAGAGCTATGGTTTTGGAGAAGAATATTGTACCATGGACTCCCAGGACTGACCCTACATACAACAGAAGGAAACATGGTCCAGATCTGCTGCATCCTCACAATTGCTGCTATACTTGAGAACATTGCTAATGCCACTGTGTCAATTCATTTTGTTCAGGGTCTTCCTCTTTTTTGCTGATCCTCCACTTTATCAAGCATGATGTCTTTCTCCAGGAACTAGTCTCTCCTGATAATATATCTAAAGTTTGATGACAAAACTAAAGTATCTGACCTTTCTAGATTTAAAGGAACAGTATAGCTATACTTCTTCCAACACAAATTTGTTTATTTTTCTGGCAGTCCATGATACTTTCAATATTCTCCTCCAACCCCATAACCCAAATGCATTAATTTTTCTACAGTCTACTGTATTTAGTGTATATTCAAATTTATGCACCAA
>NW_006408732.1:1253915-1254640 GCF_000296735.1 Chrysochloris asiatica
GCAGCCAGAGTGCCTCTTGGAGGCCAGGATGGCCAAAGTTCGTCTCTCATACTTCAGACATTTTGTCAGGAGGGACAAGTCACTGGAGAAGGATCATGTTTGGTAAGTTAGAGGGACAGAGAAAAAGAGGAAGACCCCCAGAGAGATGGATTGGCCAAGTGGCAGCATCAATGGGCTCAAGCATGGCAATAATAGTGAGGTTGTCCCAAGATCAGGCAGTGTTTTGTTCTGCTGTACATAAGGTCACTCTGAGTATGTATCAACTCAATGACACCTAACAAGAACAACAACGTTTATGTATTTATGAAGCTCTGAAAATATCAGTTGCGCCTTAATCCTCAGACTACCATCTTTGATCAAATACACTTCAAGGAAATATGTGCTGCAGATTTTCCTAATGCAATATGTCATTTGATTTCTTGACTACTGCTTCCATGACTGTTAATGGTTGACTTGGGCTTAATGAAATCTTTGACAACTTCAATCTCTTCTCCATTTATCTTGATGTTATTTATTGGCCTGGTAGTGAATATTATTATTTTGTTTACATTGAAGTGCAACTCATAAAGAAGGTTATGGTCTTTGATCTACATCAGTAAGTACTGTAAATATTTTAAGTCCTCTTCACTTTCAGCAAGAAAGGTTATATCATCTGCATATCAAAGGTTGTTTCTGAGTCTTCTTCCAAACCTGATGACTTTTTCTTCATATATTCCACTTCTTGA
>NW_006408732.1:1259730-1267890 GCF_000296735.1 Chrysochloris asiatica
CTGTGTGTAAGGTCACTATGGGTCGGTACCAACTTGATGGCACCTAACAACAACAACAGTCTCTCTGGGTTAATGTGTCAGACTGCAAAGTCATTTAAACTGCAAGGTTAGCAATTTAAGCTCACCAGCTACTCCTTGGAAATCCTATAGAGGGCTACTATAGGTCAGAGCCGACTCAAAGGCACTTAACAACAAATATATGTATGACTATTTATTGAATAAACATTTACACTATATAACTTAGTTCTCCCTCAATCAGTCCAACTGTGGTAGATAGCATTATTATCAATATTTTATAGATGGGAAACTGAGTCACATAGAAGCATTATTTTCCCAAAATTCTCTAGCTAGTAAGTTCATTTCTTTGAATGTTCATTATCCTCACCATGCCCAATGCAATGTAATCATATTTCTTTCATTTTAGATATTTAATGATATAAAATCACATTGACAACTCCACTATTAAAGACACAGATTTAAAAGACCTGCTTTTATTTCCTGTTGATCCAAATGAATTCCCAGAACTGGGTTGCAAATAGATTTCTTTATCAAGCCCCACATTCTTATAAGGCCTTCTATGGGAACAGAAGCTCACATGCCCTTTTAGAAGAATCCCAAGAATAATCCATAGTAAGTACAGTCAGTGCCATACAGCCTACGCTTATTACTGTCTGCTTAGACAGAGAACACAGACAGCCCTGGCAGGAGACAAGTAGAGCAAGCTGTCCTTTTGGAGCCCCACTGATGGATCCAAGTTTCCACTACCTGCTGTTCCTACCTTACATTAGGAGGAAACAGAGGCCTCTTTTAAATCTTTTGGCACTGGTCAAATCAGAGAACAGAATAAAGGTGAAAACTGCCTTACATTTCTTGTGGTTTGTAACTAATTCAGAGCTGCAATGGACTTGCATTTCACACAAAGATGTACATCTTGGGTAAATGGTACATACTCCCAGGAGCCACAATGAAGTGGTTAGGAAGGCTAGGTACAAACCATTCTTCCCAATAAGGAATGTTAGCTTCTTGGTTGCCATTTACAACAACCAAACCCAAATGTCTTACTGTCCAGTCAATTCTGGCTCATAGAGACTCTATAGTACTGAGTGGTGGTGTTGTGAAGTGGAGTCGGTTCTGACGCATATAGATCCTGCATAAGGTTTTCAATGCTGTAAATCTTTACAGGAGCAGAAAGCCTCATCTTTCTTCAACAGAACAACTGGTAGTTTTGAACTGCTGACTTTGAGGTTAACAGCCCATTTCATAACCAGTATACTACCAGAGCACCTTATGGTACAGAATACAACTTCCATACAGGGTTTCAAGACTGTAAGTCTTACTACAGCACATTGCCACAAATTTCTTCCCCAGAGTGGCTACTGTCCTTTCTGTTAGCAGAAAAAACACTTGTTGTTGTTGTTGTTAAGTGCTGTCAAGTCGATTCCAAACCATAGCGACCCTGTATAGGGTTTCCAAGGAGCAGCTGGTGAACTTGAACTGCCGACTTTGCAGTTCAAACAACTTTGTACTCTGGGGCATTAACCTACAGTGCCATACCAGAGCCTGTTTTACTTAGCCACTGTAAAACAGGCTTCTCCATTTATAATAATAAAGTTTGAAAAAAAGCTTAAAATTAATAGATAATTATAATTTGTTTGACAGAAGGATAAAATGGTAAAAATTATATAAAACCCAACCCAAGATAAATAAAATATTTAGATGACATGAAGGGGGAAATTTTTAAATTAAACAAATCTATAACTTAATACAAGTGGCATATTATTGTCAGTGAGAGAAGTTGCCAAAGAGTAGGAATTGTCTGCTCTGCATCCCACCATCAATGTCCAATCTCAACTGAACTGATTCACTACTCTGTCTAACCCAGCCATGCATTTATACCCAAACTTAAGAAGAACTAATCAACACATAGAGATCCTATAGAGTATAGTATAGTAAATATGGAGAAAATCTCACAGAAATACCTACTGCCTCCATGACATTTGCCTGTGCTTACTTTAATTATTCTACTGTTAAAGAATGTCCAGAGGTCCAAGCTGGATTCAGAAGAGAATGTGCAATGAAGATATTACTGCTGTCATCAAATGGATCTCTGTTGAAAGCAGAGGTTGCTAGAAAGATGTTCACCTGTGCTTTATTGACTATGCAAAGACTTTTGATTGTGTGGATCATGACAAGCTATGGACAACATTGCAAAGAATGAGTACTTTGGAACACTTAATTGTACTCATGAGGAACCTATACATAGATCAAGAGGCAGTTGTTTGAACAAAACAAGGGAACGCTGAATTGTTTAAAATTAGGAAAGGTGTGCACCAGGGTTGTCTTCTTTCACCATACTTATTCAGTCTGTATGTTGAGCAAATACTCTAAAAAGACAGATTATATGAAGAAAAACGTGGCACCAGAATTGGAGGAAAACTCATTAACATATGCAGATGATCCAAACTTGCTTGCTGATTATAAAGAGAACTTAAAATACTTACTGATGAAAATCAATGACCACAGCCTTTAGTATGGGTTGCATCTCAATATAAAGAAAACAAGAATCCTCAACACTGGACCAATAAACAATATCCCTATAAATGAAGAAAAGATTGAAGTTGTCAAAGATTTCATTTTACTCACAGCATCCATCAATACTAATGGAAGCAGCAGTCAAGAAATCAAAGGATGTATTTTATTAAGCAAATGTGCTGCTCAAGACCTCTTTAAAGTATTGAAGAGCAAAGATGTAAGTTTGAGAACTAAGGTACACCTAACACAAGCCATGGTATATTCAATAGTCTCATATGCATGTGAAAGTTAGACAGTGAACAAGGAAAACTATAAAAGAATTGATGCAATTTAGTTATGGTGTTGCAGAAGAATATTGAAAATATCATCGACTGCCAAAAGAACAAACATCTGTGTTGGAAGAAGTTCAGACAGAATACTACTTGTAAATCAGAATGGCCAGACTGCCTCCTGTCTGTAGTCATACAGCCACTGTCTTTTCTGTTGCCACTTTGCTAGGCTAGGATTTCACATTCCACTCATGTTCTTCCTACTTCCAATATCCATTCTTGATAAAAACACTCAACAAAATAGGAATTGAATAGAAATCATTCAATATAGTTAAGAGCATATATACATAAATCCAATAGCCAACAATATCCTCAATGGAGAGAATATGAAAGCATTCTCTTTGCAAAAAAGTCACTAGACAAGGATACTCTTTATTATCACTCCTATTCAATGTGGTTTTGGAATTCAGAGTTATAATGCATCTAAATTGCCAAATAAGAAGTGAATTCTCTCTATTTGCAGATGATATGACTGTATACAAAGAAAATTACTGGAACTCCTTAAAAGTTTCAGCAAAGTGGCAGGCTAAAAGACCAACATACAAAAATAATTTGGATTCTTATACACTAATAAAGGCAATTCTGAAAACGAAATGAAGAAAACAATATCATTTGCAATAGCCACCCAAAAAATGAAATAAATAAGAATAAATCTAAGCAGGGAAACAAAAGACCTACACAAATAAAACTACAAAACACTACTACAAAATAAACAAAAGAGATTTACAAACTAGAAGACATACCATGCTCATGGGTAGAGATACTAACATTGTGAAAAAGTCTACAGTACTCAAAGCAGTCTATAGCTAGAACACAATCCCAACCATGATTCCAATATCATTCTTCAATAAGATGGAAGAAAATGATCATGACCTTTAAATGGAAAGGAAAGGCACCTCAGATAAGCAAAGCACTGCTTAAGAAGAAGAATAAAAATGGACCCTCTCACTCCCTTATCTCACAATTTACTACACAGTCACAGCAGTCAAAACAAAGAATGATACATAGTTCAATGGAGCAGAATTGAAAACCCAAAACTAAATCCATCCACATAAACTCAGCTGATTTTTGAGAATGACCAAAGCACATTAAATAGAAGAAGACATAGTTTTTTAAAAAACAAACAGTGCTTGAAAACCTGGAAATTAATTTTCAGAAAAGTGAAACAAGACCAATAACTCACACCATATACAGAAACAAACTCAACCTGGATTAAAGACTTTAATGTAAAACCTAGATCTATAAAGATCATCAATGAATAAATAAGGACAAACTTAAGGGCTGTAATACATGGCATAAATACACTATCAAGCATTACTAAAAACACACAAATAGCATAAGGAAAATAGATTGTGGTGTTGTTGTTAAGTGCTGTCGAGTTGATTCTGACCCATAGCGACCCTGTACAGGGTTTCTGAGGCTGTAAATTTTTACAGGAGCAGAAAGCCTCATCTTTCTCCTGCTGAACAGCTGGTAGTTTCGAACTGCTGACCTCAAGGTTCACAGCCCGATTCGTAACCACTTCGCTACCAGAGCTCCTTAAAATAGATTATTAAAACTTCCTAAAAATCATAAATGTAGGTGCATCCAAAGATTTAATAAAAAGAATAAAAAGGGAGTTCCCAAACTGGGAAAAATTATTACAACAACATAACAGACAAGGGAATATATAATTTATAGAAAACTACAACACCTCTTCCCCAAACTGACTCGTCTGTCAGTTTGTTGTACTTGGTGGTTTGTGAGTTGCTGTGATGCTGGAAGCTATTCCACTGGTATTTTAAATACCAGCAGGGTCCCACGTGATGGACAGGTTTCAGATGAGCTTCCAGATGAAGACAGACTAAGAACAAGTAGTGACGAACTACTTCTGAATATTTAGTTTCTGAAACCTTATTAATAGCAGAGAAACACTGTCAGATATAGTGCCAGAAAAGGAGCCCCTCAGATTGGAAGGCACTCAAAATGTAACTGGGGAAGAGTTGCCTTCTCAAAGTAGACTTGACTGTGATAAAGCAAATGGAGTAAAGCCTGTAGGTGTAAAACCCATGGGACCTTCATTTGCTGATGTGACACAACTCAAAATGAAGAAAACAGCTGTAAACATCCATTAATAATCAGAATATGGAACGTACAAAGTATGAATCTAGGAAAATTGTAATTTGTCAAAAATGAAATGGAACATAAACGTCAATATCATAGGTATTAGGGAGCTGAAATGGACTGGTATTGGCCATTTTGAAACTGACAACCACATAATTTACTATACTGGGAATGACAAATATTAGAGGAATGGTGTTGCATTCATTGTAAAAAAGAACATATCCAGATCTGTCATGAGGTACAACACCATCTGTGAAAGGATAATATCCATGTACATATAGGAAAGACCAATTAATAGCATTATTATTCAAATTTATGCACCATCCACTAAAGCCAGTGAGGATGAAATAGAAGAATTCTACCAACTTCTTCAATCTGAAATTGATCAAACATGCAATCAAGATGTATTGATCATTATTGGTGATTGGAATGCAAAAGTTGGGAAAAAAGAAGAATCAGTAGTTGGAAAATATTGCCTTGGTGATAGAAATGATGCTGGAGATCGCATGATGTAATTCTCCAGAATCAATGATTTGTTTATTTCAAATGCCTTCTTTAGACAGCATAAGAGACATGGACCACACCAGATGGAATATACAAAACACAAATAGACTATATATGCAGAAAGAGAAAATGGAAAAGCTCTATATCATCAGTTAAATCAAGGCCAAGGACAAATTGTGGAACAGACCATAAATTGCTCATATGCAAATTCAAACTGAAGCTAACGAAAATGAAAACAAGCCCATGAGACTCAAAATACGACCTTGTATTTATCCCACTGATTTAGAGATAATCTAAAAATAGATATGATACATTAGACACTAAAGACAGAAGACCAGAAGAGTTGTGGGATGACATCAAGAAAAGATGAAGAAAGGAAAAGTCGTTGTGGGATGACGTCAAGAAAGGTGAAGAAAGGAAAAGTCATTAAGAAGACAAGAAAGAAGAAAAGGGTCAAAGTGGATGTCAGAAGAGACACTGAAACTTGCTCTCCAGCAAAGAGATGCTAAAGCAAATGGAAGAAAGGAGGAGGTACAACAGCCGAACAGAAAATTTCAAAGATTAGCTCAAGAAGACAAAACCAAATATTAAAGCAAAATGTGCAAAGATCTGGAGTCAGAGAACGAAAAGGAGAACACGCTCAGCATTTCTCAACCTGGGAGAACTGAAGAAAAAATTCAAGCCTCAACTTTATTTATTGAAGGATTCTCTGGACAAATTATTGAATGATGTAGAAAGCATCAAAAGAAGATGGAAGGAATACACAGAATCACTGAAAAAAAAATGAAATGCTTGAAGGTCAAACAGTTCAAGATATAGCATATGATCAAGAGCCAATGACACTAAAGGAAGAAGTCCAAGGTGACTTGAAGGCCTTGGCAAAGAAAAAGCCATCAGAAATCCTTCAATAAAGTGAGGTGTTAAAGGAGGCAGTCAATCATCAATGCCAAGAAATTTTGAAGACAATTATCTGGCCAATTTTTTTTCCCCCTTTTATTGTGTGATAGTTTACATGGGGGATCATTAGCTTTACACTCATTCTATCATACATCGTTTCATTGCCATAGTTACCATCCCATCCATGCATCATCACCCAACCAAAGGTTATACCCCACAGGCACCCCTCTCTTCCCACAGTCCTCAGCACACAGCTCCCTTCCCTCCCTGGATCTCAAGTCCTCATTTATTGGAAGAGATACATATTTGTGCCCATTCCAAAAAGAGGTAATTCAACAAAATGCGGAAATCATCAGACAATCTCTTTGATATCCCATGTGATTAAAGTTTTACTAAAGGTAATACAGAAACAGCTGAAAGCATTCCTTGACAGAAGACATCCAGAGGTTCAAACTGGTTTCAGAAGAGGCTGTGGAATGAGGAATATCAATGTTGATGTCTGATGGATCTTGAAGGAAAGCAGAGAATACCAGAAATATGTTTACCTGTGCTTTACCGACTACACAAAGGCTTTTGATTGTGTGAATCATGACAAGCTATGGACAACATTGCAAAGTATGAGTATTCCTAAACACTTAATGGTGCTCATGAGGAATCTGTACATGGATCAAGAGGCAGTTGTTCAAACAGAACATGGGAACACTGAATGGTTTAATTAAGAAAGTTGTGCAACAAGCTTATATTCTTTCACCATGTTTATTCAACCTGTATGCTAAGAAAATAATCTAAGAAGCTGGGTTATATGAAGAAAAATGTGGCATCAAGAAAGTGAAATGAAACAGGAGGCACTCACTCATCTCTGCCAAGAAATTTGGAAGACAACTATCTGGCCGACTGATTGGAAGAGATCCATATTTGTGCCCATTCCAAAAAGAGGTGACCCAAGAGAATGCGGACATCATCGGACAATCTCTTTGCTATCCCACGTTAGTAAAGTTTTGTTAAAGGTAGCACAGAAATGGCTACAATCATACATTTACATAGAGCTTCCAGAGGTTCAAGCCAGATTCAGAAGAGGCCATAAAACGAGAGATATCATTGTTGGTGTCCGATGGATCTTGGCTGAAGGCAGATAATATCAGAAAGATGTTTACCTGTGTTTTATTAACTACACAAAGGCTTTTGATTGTGTGGATCATGACAAGCTATGGACAACATTGCAAAGTATGAGTGTTCCTGATGTGTAATCTGCACCTGGACCAAGAAACATTTTTTCGAACAGAACATGGGAACAATGAATGGTTTAAAGTTTAAAAAAGGTGTGCAATAAGGTTGTATTCTTTCACCATACTTATTCAACCTGTATGCTGAGCAAATAATCCAAGAAGCTGGGTTATATGAAGGAAAACATGGCATCAGGTTTGGAGGAAGACTCATTAACAACCTGCAATATACAGATCATACAACCTTGTTTGCTGAAAGTGAAGAGGACATAAAACATTTACTGATGACGATCAAAGACCACAGTCTTGGGTATGGATTGTATCTCAATGTAAAGGAAACAAAAATCCTCACCACTAGACCAATAAAAATATTCTTATCAACAGAGAAAAGATTGAAATTGTCAAGGACTTCATTCTTCTTGGATCAAGTATCAACACTCATGGATGCAGCAGTCAAGAAAACAAATGACAAATTGAATTAGGCAAATTTTCTTCACAAAAGCTTTTTAAAGTGTTGACGAGCAAAAATGTCAGCTTGTGGACTAAGGTGTGCCTGACCCAAGCCATGGTAT
>NW_006408732.1:1267990-1295953 GCF_000296735.1 Chrysochloris asiatica
TCACCACTGGACCAATAAACAACATTCTTATCAATGGAGAAAAGATTGAAGTTGTCAAGGACTTCATTCTTCTTGGATCAACTATCAACACTCATAGAAGCAGCAGTTAAGAGATTAACCGATGCATTGCATTAAGCAAACCTGCTTCACAAGACCTTTTTAAAGTGTTGAAGAACAAAGATGTCAGCTTGAGGATAAAGGTTCACCTGACCCAAGCCATGGTATTTTCAATAACCTCATATGGATGCAAAAGCTGGACAGTGAATAAGGAAGACCGTAGAAGAATTGATGTCTTTGAATTGTAGTGTTGGAGGAGAATACTAAAAGTGCCATGGACTGCCAAAAGAACCAATAGGTCTATTTTGGAAGAAGTGCATCCAGAGTGCTCCTTGGAGGTCAGGATGGCTAAGCTTCGTCTTTCATACTTTGGACATGTTGTCAGGAGAGAACAGTAGCTGGAGAAGGATGTCATGCTGGGTAAGATGGAGGGTCAGAGAAAAAAAGGAAGACCCCTAATGAGATGGATCAGCCAGGGGGCATCATTGATAGCGTCAAGTGTGGCAGCGGTGGTGGGGTTGGCCCAGGATCGGACATTGTTTCGTTCTGCTGTGCATGGGGTCGCTATGAGTCGGTTCCAACTCGATGGCACCTGACAACAACAACATAGAAGAATTGATGCATTTGAGTTATGGTGTCGGAAGAGAATATTGAAAGTGCTATGGGCTTCCAAAAGAACAAACAAATCTGTGTTGGAAGAAGTGTAACCATAATGCTCCTTGGAGGCCAGTATGCCCAAACTTCGTCTCTCATACTTTGGACATATTATCAAGAGGGACCAGTCAGTAGAGAAGGATATCATATTTGGTAAAGGTGGATGGTCAGAGAAAACAAGGAACACCCCCAATAATATAGATTGGCAAAGTGTCAGCATCAATGGGCTCAAGCATGGCAACAATTGTGAGGCTGGCCCAGAACCGGGCAGCATTTTGTTCTATTGTGCATAATGTCGACATGAGTTGGTACCAACTCGAAGGCACCTAACAACAACAACATACATAAATAGGGAATTGTCATAAATTCAAGCCAGATTTAGAACAGATAATCACTGCTGATGTCAGATAAATCTTGTCTGAAAACAAAGAATACCAGATAGATGAATTCCTGTGTTTTGTTGACTATGTAATCACATTTTACTGTGTGCATCATAACAAGTATGTATCATATTTAAAAAAAAAATTCTGGAAAACTTAATTATGCTCAGGTGAAACCTGTATACAGAGCAAAAGGTAGTTGTTCAAACAGAAGGGGAATTGAGTAATTTAAAATTAGGAAAGGTGTACATCAAGGTTGTATTATTTCACCATATTTACTCAAACTATATATTGAACAAATAACCTGAGAAGTTGAACTATGTACAGAAGTACATTGAAATAGGATTGGGAAAAGACTCACGTAGTTGTTAAAAATCGGGCTGCTAACCTCAGAGTTAGCAGTTTGAAAACTACCAGCTGTTCCATGGAAGAAAGATGAGACTCTGCTCCTGGAAACCCTGTACAGGGTCACTATTAGTCAGAAACAACTCCACGGCACATAACTACATACATAGATGGCAAAATCTTACTTGCTAAAAATGAAGAATCTTGAAGAACTTAATGATGAAGATCAAGACTAAATAAAGCCTTCAACATGAATTTTACATTCATATTAAGAATAAATATCTTCACAATTAGTCCATTAAGCAACATCATGATAAATGGAGAAAACAGTTGAATTTGTCAAGGATTTCATTTTACTTGGATCCATGATCAATGCCCATGAAAACAGTTGTCAAGAAATAAAGCAACTTCCTGAATTGGGAAAATCTTCTGCAAAAGACCTCTTTAAAGTGTCAAAGAGCAAAGATGTGACTTTGAGGACTAAAGTGTTTTTTATCCAAGCCATAATATTTTCAATAACCTTATATGAATAAAAATGTTGGATAAATAATAAGAAAACCCAGATAATAATTAATGCATTTGAATTATGGTGTTAGTGAGGAATATTGAAGGTACCATGCATTGCTAGGAGAACAAACAAATCTATCTTAGAAGAAGTACAGTCAGAATCCTACTTAGAAGTGAGGGTGAGGAGACTTGATCTCATGTAGTTTGGAGATATTATCAGGAGGGACTAGTGCTTGGAAAAGGACATGATGATTGGAACAGAGTAAATGAAGAGGAATTTCCTCCATGAAATGGATTGATACAATGGGCCCAAACATAGAAATGATTGTGAGAATGGCACAGGATAGGGAAGTATTTCATTCTGTTATGCATGGGGTCACTATGAGTCAGAAACTACTTCATATCATCTATCATAGTTAGGCTCTGTTTCAACTTCACTAGGCAAGGATTTTCAGGGGTTAAGGAGTTGAGATATGTTGATTCCAGTGATGAAACTGAATACACACATAGTTAACTCTATGATGAGTGACTATGAGCACCCAATCAATTGAAAGAATGTTTCCTTGAGGTGTGGCCTGCTTCCAATATAATGGACATCAAAGCCAGAAAAGTTTGTTCCCTTCTGAGAAAATCCCCATCTAATACTGAAAGTTAAAGGGAACTGACAAGTCATATACTCGCTGGTGATTACCTAGGTCTATTTGTGAATGGAATTGGGGGAAATGCTGCAATGAAGATACTGGGTGAGTTTGGATATGTTCTATTAGTATCTGTTGACTTTGTGATGACAGAAAGAAGAGCAAGGGCTGGCTGGTCTGAAGTTTAGGGAGTTTAGGCACTGACCTAGCCCCTGAGTGCTAGGATTGAGAGTGAAGGGGCCTGCTGGTCTGCAGTGCTGGAGGTGTGTGTGAATTCCCAAACTTGTAGCTGTTATCCATCAGACCATGCTTGGATCGCTATGACTGAGATGTCCTGTCCAGAACATGAGCAAACAATGATAAAGATGCTTGATACTGTGAGCTACAATTTGTTGGACTACAATTTTGATTATGGATGCAGTTGCTCAAAATTCAAAGGGAAATGGAAGATTCTACAGATCAAGGAACATGCTTGTCTCCTCAGTGTACTGGGAGGATTGCTGTTGTTGTTAAGTGCTGTTGAGTTTATTCTGACCCATAGAGACCCTGTAGAGGGTTTCCAAGGAACGCCTGGTGAGTTTGAACCACTAACCTTGCAGTTCAAATGACTTTTCAGTCTGACGCATTAGCCCACAGTGCTGGGAGAATAGGGACAGAAAATTTAGACATTGGCAATAAAAAATGGAGGCTCTATAAAGGCATGAAGCGTTGGCTTACAAACTTTGATTATGGAGAGCTTGATTATTATATGTCTTGGTGATTGTCTTTTAGGGTCTCACCATCCTTAGTCTCTAAGGAACATTCTGGCTGGATTTTTTCAAACACAGATTTTTTTTTTTTTTTTTTGGCAGCCCACAGTTTTTTCAATAATCTTCATAATTATCATAATTCAAATGCTTTGCTTCTTTTTCGGTCTTTAGTGTCTCTTTATAAGCTTACAGAATAAAATCCAGAATTATTAGTTTAGTAGTTAGATCCTGTTTTGTTCCCAACCTTTTCTTTCTGTCTTTTATACTCATATTTAGGAGCAAAATTAATGGACTTTACTTATAAAAGCCTCTTTTATCTGTTACTATTCCTTTAAGCTTATTCATTGTGAGTATTCCTCTCTTGCTCATAGTTGCAAATTTAGATAATACCATTATTTTTATTCCCTCTTAAGCTTTAATTCTTGCACTTCTTTTAAGTTATAAACATGATTTTAATTCAGTGACTAAATTTACCAGTTTATTATTCTAATCAAAATCCTAGAGTTAGTTTAAATTTAAATGGTTTCATTTTCCAAAACCTGTGATAAATTACTACTTTCAGAAGAAAAGACATTCTACTTTTTTCAATATTTTACTTCCTCCTTTAATATCCAGGTGTTTCTGGCCATGACAGGTTTGAAGCCGGAGGAAGAAAGAGAGGCATGAATGAAGGAAAGTGCTCACTTGGTTTATTGCTTGCTAGATAGTAATAGTAAAGTAGCTCTGGTAATGTGGTGATTACAAGTCAGGCTGCCAACCTCAAGGTCAGCAGTTCAAAACTACCAGCGGTTCCACGAGAGAAAGATGAGGCTCTCTGCTCCCTAAAGATTTACAGCCTCAGAAACCCTGTTCAGGGTCACTATGAGTTGGAACCAACTCCATGGCACTTACCAACCAACCAACAAATAGTAATAAGTGACCAATGTTTACAGATGATGTTTATTCTTGTTAATCCTCTAAATGCAAATTCCTCCATGTAAGCAGGGCTTCTCTTGTAGAGTCCTTTGATTTCCTTCAGTTTTTGTTCCTAGAGGATTCATCATAGTCCCACACAATTAGAGTCCTCTTGATTTGGAATCCTGGTATTTTGGGCAGGATCTCTTTTAAAGCAACAATCCTATCTTAATTTCCATGCTTTTCCATGGAACTCAAAAGCCACAAGAGGAGAGTAAAGTTTATCTCTGAATGAAGCCTTCATTTTTCTGAGTAGACCATCATAGCTTTCTTGGGCCAGAGTCCATTACTAGTCTATCATGATCCCAATTGCATGGTAAACAAATTAAGCCTTCTGAGTAGTCACATTCTTTTAGTGGGGTAGGAGATGATCTTTCACAATGTCTCTTCAAATAAATCCTCCTTTCTAACTTTCTCATCAACATTTTCTTATCCCTTTGAGAATTTTGTTGTTGTTTTTAAGCACTGCCAGGTCAGTTCTGACCCATAACGAGTCTGTGTAAGGTTTCCAAGAAGCAGCTGGTGAGCTTAAACCATAGAATTTGCAGTTCAAATCAACTTTGTGGTCCAGCGCATTAACCCATATGCCAAGAAATCCAAAGGACTCATCTTTCAGTCAAATCTTTTGACATTTTTTATATAATCCAGAATGTCTACTTTGTTTTGGACTAAGTCAACACTTCCAATTTGGCAACAGTTTTACTTCTCACTTTTTATATGGTATATAGTTCATTTTATAATTAATTCTTATAGTTCTCAGAACTTTTCAGTATCTGGTGTCTCCTTTTTCAATGCTCAGATATACAATATGTCAGTTTAAGGATTAAGGTACACCTGACCCAAGCCATGGTATTTTCAATTGCCTCATATGTATGTGAAAGCTTAATAGCGAAAAAGGTGGACTGTAAAAGAATTTATGCATTTGAGTTATGGTGATGGAGAAGGATATTGAAAGTACCATAAACTGCCAAAAGAACAAAAATATCTGTGTTTTAAGAAGTACAACCAGAATGCTCCTTAGAAGTTAGGATGACAAAATTTCATCTCTTATACTTTGGATATGTTATCAGGAAGGACCAGTCCCTGGAGAAGGACATCATGCTTGTGAAGTGGAGGATCAGAGAAAAAGAGGAAGACCCCCAACAGGATCAATTTGCACAGTGACAGCAGACAATTCTCACACTGTGTCTTCTTAGGAAAGCTTTATCTGATTTTCTGGTCACAATTAGTACTTCTTATATTCCTGGGGATACTGAATGGTTTAAAACCAGGAAAGGTATGAACTAGGGTTGTATTCTTTCATCATATGTATCTGTATGCTGAACAAATAATCTAAAAAACTAGATTATATGATTGAAGGACCACTCATTAAAAACCTGAAATATGCAAATGATACAACCTTGCTTGCTGAAAGTGAAGATAACTTAAAATACTTACAGATGAAGATCAAAGACTACAGCTTTCAGTGCCAAGAAAGCAAAACTGTAAAGAAAACAAGAATCTTTAGCACTGGACCAACAGGTAACATCATGAGAAAAGGTTGAAGTTTGCAAAGTCTTCATTTTGCTTGGCTCCACGATCAATACAAAAGGAGGCAGCAGATAAAAATCAAAGGACATATTGCATTAGGCAAATCTGCTGGATAGGGAAGTGTTGTGCATAGGATCGTTATGTGTTGGAACCAACTGGACAGCACCTAAAAACAACAACAACATGTTCTTGGGGCCCATTGTCCCTTTATCACAGTACTATGAACTCTTGGTGTGGCACTGTAGGATAAACAATGGGCTTGTTGCTGTTGTTAGGTGCTAGCGAGTCGGTACCAACTCATAGCAACCCTATGTATGATGGTCTTAATGTCTATGCCAGAATAGTTGTGGAATGAAACAATGGACTACTAAACAAAATATTGGCCATTCAGACCCACCAGTTGCTTCTTGAAAACCCTGTGCAGGGTCACTATGAGTCAGAACCACCTTCATGGAATTTAACAACAGTAACAATGATAGTTTAGCTTGCATTGCACTTATCAACTATCATATTTCTAGGATGAATGATTTTTCACACTCCAACATTTCTAAAATTGGCATGCATCTTATATTCAGTGTAATGTTACCTAATAATTACTTTGCAGGAATTATTTTTGGTCTGTCTTCTTTTTTTTATGGTACATAAAATGACAGTGTATCTCACTATTGATGACATTTTAGAAGTTTATGAGTCTCTTGAGATTAGACTCTTTGCCTCATTCCTTTCTATATACCCCACAACATAAATTAAGAACTCAAAATTTGAATGTTGAACAACATGAAACCACACTGTATATAGTACTGGGATGTATCATTTTTTTCAGTGCCCCAAACATTCTCAATGATAATTTCATTCAAATTAAAAGGCTTTGATGAGACATTCATTACTTAAAAAGTAACATTTATTGGTCTATGTGTTATGATCAGAGCTTTAATATAATCAGGAAGAAGTTTAATCTGACTTCATTTTCACTCTATTAACAATGTTCATAAATTATATCTGTAGAGTCATAAAAGTATATATCAGAGTCCCAATCTATAAAATTTTGACCATATTTGGTTATTTGGTGTAGTTTTAGATTTTGGACTCTCCATCATTTATACAGATTAATGTTTTAATGATTTTAACTGAAGGCACACAAAAATATAATTTGTATAATTTTGCTCTATCTTATTGTAAATGACTAATAAACCAGGGACACGTTGCAACAATTAGACTTCATTTCTTTGCTTAAATGAACAGCTCATCATAGACTGCTTTGCTTACATAGAATTATAATTAAAGACCATAAATAAAGTCAACAAGACTTAATGTTATATGAAAAAAAAAGGAGTCCTAAGGGGGGGTGGGTTGCAGAAGCATTTCAAAAGTAGGACTATGACATGATCTTAATGCTTAAATGTCCACCTATGCACAAAATTTAATTATACTTAGAATTATTCAAGAACAAAACATTTACTAACTAGTGGATAGTTTTGTTTATAGGAGTGCATGAAGAACTTAGAGAGGAGAGGTAAAAACAATAAGAAGACATTATAAATTTGGAAAAGAAAGGAATTTTACCTAATCTCAAATATTTCCTTTCTTGAATGTCTGAAAGAAAATTTTTGGAATGCAAAAACCTATTTCATACAAATACTGAGTACAAATCTTTGCATATGTGAATTTATCTGTAGTTTTCTATCTATGGCATTCATTCATTAACTTTGTTTTTCAGCATTTTTTTCCCCAAGAAATCAAAAGGAATTGTTAGAATTATAAGAGATTATGATGCATCTCATCAAAAGAATGGATTCAAGAATGAAATTTTCTAGTAAAACAAAAAATTCATTTCTCTGATATATAGGTTGTTGTGAGTATGACAGTGGTTCTATATGATGAACATTGGACTGTAAACCACAAGATCCAAGATTCGAGCCCCACAGCTCTGTAGGAGAAAGATGATGTTTTTTGCTTCTGCAATTTAAAAGTCTCAGATACCCTATACAGGATGCTATGAGTAGGAACCAACTCGATGCCACTTAACAACAACAAATATTAACCACTGTTAACAACCCTGAAAAATATGTGTCATTCTTCTCATTCTGAAATTTAGAGAGAAAAAGTCAAGATTTGAATCTAGGTCCCTTTTCCTCTAAAGAGATCATTCTCTTCTCACTGTATGAAAATTTATTTACATTAGAGTAGGATATTACTCCTAAGATTCATCTTAAGGTAGCTGACATTTTTAAATGTTAAAAGCATTGTGTTTAGATCACATTAATTGTGTAAATCAAATTTAGGTTCCATATGTTAAATGTTAAATTAAATTCTAATGAAAATAAATCTCAAGAAGAAACAGTATTATTGGCAGATCTACTGAGATTTTATGCTTTGGATATAAGTTTGGGTAACTGAGATCATTAAGATCTTTTCCAATTTTGACAATTCTATGACGGAACTTTATAACATTGTTGTGAGGAAGTAAAAAGAGGAAGGGTATGAATCAGAGGTCTTGGAGTTAGAAGTTTTTAGTTTGAGTCTTGATTTTAACTATAAACTATTATCTGTGCCTTATCCTGAGGTATATAAGACATTTGTTGTTGTTAAGTTCCGTTAAGTCAGATCCGACTCATAACTACCCTGTATAGGGATCCTGAGGAGTGGCTGGTGATTTTGAAATGCCAACCTTGCAATTCTACTTACCTTGCAGTCCAGCGCATTATCACACAGTGTCATACAAGGACTCTATATGAGACATGTTGTTGTTGTTGTGAAGTGCTGTCGAGTTGATTCAGACCCACAGTGACCCTGTATAGGGGGGTGAGCTTGAACCGCCAACCTTGCAGTTCAAACGGCTTTGCAGTCTGGTGCATTAACCCACAGCATCACGTATATGAGACATACTACAACAGAAATGCATATATGGTATTCTTCAAACTTATTTTAATCAGGAATCTCATCCATATTGAAGGAAATGTGCCTGCTTCCATTGTTGTTATTATTATATTATCACTATGGGTCTGAACCATTAAGCCGGTTCTTACCCATAGTGACAATATGTAAAACAGAATAAAACAACATCCTGTGCCATCCTCACAATTGCTGTTTCCTTAAAACCATTTGTTACTGACACTGTGTCAATCCATCTTGTTGGGGATCAACTTCTTTTTCACTGTCACTCAGTTTTACAAAGCATGATATCCTTCCCCCAAAATTGGACCTTCCTGATGACATGTCCAAAGTATGAGAGATGATGTCTGGCCATCTTGAATTCTCAGGAGCAATCTGGTTGTACTTTTGCCAATACAGATTTGTTTGGTCTTCTTGCAGTCTATAGAATCTTTAATACTCTTCTTTAACACACCAACTTTCACATGCATATGAAGCTACTGAAAATAACAAGGCTTGGGTCAAATGTACTTTATTCCTCAAATTGATATATTTGCTCTTGAACACTTTAAGGAGGCCATGCACCACAGATTTGCCTAACATCCTTCAATTTCTTTACTGCTGCTTCCATGAGTGTTGATGGTGGATCCAAGCAAAATTAAGACTTTGACAATTTCAAACTTTTCTCCATTTATCATAATGATATTTATTGCCCAGTGGTGAAGATTTTTGTTTTCTTTACATTGAAGTGCAACCCATAAAGAAAACTATTGTCATTGATCTTCATTAGTAAGTATTTTAAGTTCTCTTCCCTGTGAGTAAGCAAGATTGTATGATCTACATATCACAGGTTGTTGAAAAATCTTTCTCCAATCCTGATTCTACTTTCTTTTCACATAACCCAGTTTCTCAGATTATTTACTCAGTATACAGATTGAGTAAGTATAATGAAAAACTACAACCCTGGCACACACCTTTCCTGATTTTGAACATTCAGGGTGCCCTTGTTTTGCTCTAAGGATTTCCATTTAGTCTATATGTGCACAGGTTCCTATGAGCATGATTAAATGTTCCAAAACACTTTTTTCATGCATGGTTGTCCATAGCTTTTCATGATCTATACAGTCAAAAGCCTTTTCATAGTCAGTAAAGCATAGGTAAACTTCTATCTGGTATTCTTTGCTTTCAGCCAAGATCCATCTGACATTAGCAGTGATACCACATCCACATCTGAATCTCTCAAACCTATGACAACTCCTTTTCAATGTACTGTTGCAACATTTTTGAATTTTATCAAAATTTTACTTGTCTGTGATATTAATGATATTGTCTGATCTTTTACGCAATTCTTTGGATAATCTTTCTTGGGAATGCCAGAAAAATGGATCTTTTCCAATTATTTGGCCAGGTGGTTCTCTTCCAAATTTCTTGGCATGGTTGACCTAGTGCCTTCAGTGATGCATCATTTTGTTGAAACATTTCAATTTGTATTCCTTCATTTCCCAGAGCCTTGTTCTTTGTCAGTGTCTTTAGTTAATATTAGACTTATTTTTTCAGTATCATCAGTTCTTGATCATATGCTACCTCTTGAAAAATTTGAACATCTACCATTTTGATTCTTGTATGATAACAATGTGTATTCCTTCCTTTTTTTTTTTTTTTTTTTTTTTTTTTGATGCTTCTGCATCATTCCATATTTTGCCCAAAGAATACTTGAGCCTTGAGTTTTTTCATCTATTTTTTCAGCTTGAGAAATGCTAAGTGTATTCTTTCCTTTTGGTTTTCTAACTCCAGATCTGTGAACATTTCATTATGATGTTTGGCTTTGTCTTCTTGAGTTGCCCTATGAATTTTTCTTACTTTTTGATGTTTCTGATGTCATCCCACACCCCCTCTTGTTTTTGGTCATTAGTGTCTAATACATCAATTCTGCCCTTGAGGTGATCTCTAAATTCAGGTAGGATATGTTAAAGGTCATTTTTTTGCCCCTCATGAACTTGTTTTAATTTTCTTCCTTTTCAGCCTGAACTTACATATAAGCAATTGATGGTCTGTTCCACAGTCTTCCCCATATGTGTGATGATATAGAGCTATTCCAAAGTCTCTTTTCACATGTGTAATCAATTTGATTTTGTGTATTCAATCTTGTGAAGTCCTTGTGTATAATCATGTTTTATGTTTTCTAAAAAAGGTATTTTGCAATGAAGAAGTCACTGGTATTGTAAAATTATATCATGCAATTTATCACCGAGGCCATATTTTCTAACTACTCATCCTTCCCCTTTATTTCCAGTCTTTGATTCTAATCACTAGTAATTATCAATACATCTTTATTGCATGTTTGATCAGATTTCAAACTGAATAAATTGGTAGAATTCTTCAATTTCATCATCACTGGCTTTATTGGTTGGTTCATAAACTTGAATAATAGTGGTATTAACCTGTGTTCCTGGTAGGCATATGCACATTATCCTATCACAGACTGCATTATACTTCAAAATATATCTTGAAATGTGCTTTCTGATGATGAATGCTACACCATTTCTCTTCAATTTATCCGCTCCAGTGTAGTAAGTCATATGATTGTCAGATTCAAAATAGCCAATACCAGTCCATTTCAACTCACTAATGCCTAGGATATTGCTGTCTTTGCATTCCATTTCATTTTTGACAACTCCTATTTTATTATATCATACTTTGTACATTCCATGTTCCAATTATTAATGGATGTTTACAGCTGTTTCTCCTCATTTTGAATTGTGCCCCATCAGCAAATGAATGTAGCAAAAGCTGTACTCCATTTGCATAATTTGCTCTTATTTTAAGGAGGTAGCTCTTCCCAAGTCATATTCTGAGTGCCTCCCAAACTGAGGTGTTCATCTGCCAGCACTTTATCTGGCAATATTCTTGTGCTATTCATCATGTTTCAATATGCAATATCCCGGTGCTGTCTGACAGTGTTTCACTGCTAGTCATTAGGTTGTTATTGTCTAAACATTTAGAAGTATTCTACTTCTCACTCCTCAGAATCTGTATTATTCTGGAAGTTCAGATGAACCTGTCTACCATTGGTGACAGACACTGCAATCATGCAAAATACTGATGGCATAACTTCCAGCATCACAGCAACATGTAAACCATCAAAGTACAGCAAGCTAAGAAAAGAATGGTGGTGCTTTCACTGTACAGTCATAAAACTTTCATATTTTCATCAATCAACTTTTACTTGTTTAATCATTCTTTAAAATAGAAAAGTCAGGTTATTTACTTATTTTACGTAACACTATGTTTCTGACTTCTTCAATAATTTAATATGGATTTCCCTTGTCAGAATAAGTACCCTAAAATGTTTTCAATGTGTTAGTTCTTTCTGAAGACTTTTTGTGGGAATGTAACTCCCTGATTCCCTACACATACTGGAAAATTTCTGAGTACCCTCTATGCTATTTTGACTTGTTGCTTCTATCTCACATACTTTCCTTTTGGATTGATTGTCTCGTTACTATTAAAATATACTTTAATATAATGGTTAATTGTTTCAAATAATTAAAAGTAATTTTCAAAGTTTTTTATTTTGAACTGAGTTATGGTTTACATGGGAGAGCATTGGCTTTACATAATTGCTTCATTGCAATGCTTACAATCCCCTCCATGCATCATCATTCAACAGTATTTGCTTCCATTCTCTTTTGTGTTTTTGTTTCTGGTTTTATGGTTTTTGTTTTGTTTTGTTTTGTTTTGGCATGGAGAGATGTACACAAAACACTCTGGAATATATAATAAGTTAAACAACCAAAGGGCGCATTCTGCATATCTCCCTCCTGGCCGCCAGCACCCAGTCCCTTTCTTTCCATGAGTCCAAAGTCCTCAGTTGCTCCCTCTCTCCATGTCTTCATCTCTGCCTCCATCTCTGGTATTGCTGCTTCTCTAGATAGGGTCCCGCAATGTGCTTGTGCTCTTCTCCCTTGATGGTCCGAGAATCCTCTGTTTCTGGATTGTAAGATTAACTACTCCCTCATTTTTGTTATAAAATTCTGCCTTCACAGTTGTGACAGTCACAATTAGTGATGATAATATTTACTAACTAATGAATCATAAGAATCTTATGGCCATCTCTTTCCATCAAACCTATCCAGACAAGATGAAAACTATATGGTAGAGACACTACATTCCCCCGCAAACTCTTAAACTAAACTCCCTCTTGATAACTTGTAAGCCAGTCACTTCATGCCTTAATAATTCTCTGATTTTAGATAGCCAGTGTCTAAGTTGCCCATCCCTATCTACCCTGTATACAGAGGGGATAGGATGGATACTTGATTTGAAGACTCCTTCCCTTCCAGTTGATATTTTGAGCCATTACATCCATAAGTATAGGTCAAGTTTATCAAACTGTAACAATTTACACTCATTTCCTTTATTAAAAACTTTTTTTTTTTTAATCTTCCTCTAGTCAAGTTCTGATTATCAAGCCATTGAAGCTAGATCAAATGCATATGATCCGCAAGTTTGAGCATTCTTGTGCATCTCCCCTCATTTCATATCAGCTGCATGCTTCACTCTCAGCTCTAGCACTCCATAGCTAAGTCTTTGTTCATGGGCTCAAGAGTCCCCAGGTTTCACCACATTTTGTACCAACCAGCCTTTCCTCTATTCTCTCTCATATCCAGGTCAACAGAAGTCTATGGAACATGGTTGAACTCAGCCCATTTCTTCATTGCTACCTTTCCCTCTGGTAGCATAGTAGGAGCTCTGGTAGCGTAGTGGTTACGAAACTGTGTGCTAACCTCAAGGTTGGCAGTTAGAAACTACCAGCTGTTTCATGGGATAAAGATGAGGCTTTCTGCTCCTGTAAAGATCTGCAGCTTTGGAAACCCTCTACAGGGTCATTTTGAGTCAGAACCAATTCCACGATACTTAACAGCAACAATTTCCCTCTCTTCCACTCACTAGTAGACCAATATGATTACCAGAAAGCTTACATGCCTGCTCATGTATTCCCTTTGAGGTTCAGTCTTGGAATGGGGGTTTGTCCTGAAGGAACTTAATTGCTTGCCTTGATGGCTCTCCAGTGAACAACTTGCTTGCTCTTGTAGTATCCAATCAGACTGAATTTTTCCTGCATATCTTTCTGTTGCTCAAGTTGTTCCAGGCTGGTCTGTTTATCCTTTCTAGTGGGAATATCCCACCCCAGAAGGTTCTAGATGGGGCTTACGATTCCACCTAGGGTCCTATACACCACAAAGGCTCCACAAGAAGCCTATTTCACTAGACAAGTTCTATATACCATTTTAGGTTTTCAAAACAGTTAAAGGCTGAAGACAGGATTATGAGCTTTCATAATCATGTTTCCCATCATTCTTTTCTATCCCACTCAAGTGTGCATTTTGCAATAGTAGGCAAGGGAAACTCCCCTGTGGTTTTAAATGAGTACTCTCAACTTGTATTACCAATAATTATTTTTTAAATCCTGTTGTTTTCTACAAAATATTGTGTTACTGACAGTGTAAAATTGCTTTGTAGTTTTTTATTTACTCTATTTCTAATTGTGCAAGTGTGGGGTATTAGAAAAAAATCTTTTTTTTTCCTTTCCCCCTCATTTGAAGGTCTGTCAAACTCTTGAAGCATTTTAGAATTTGTGAAAAGATTGCTCTGAATGAGACACTCAAACATAATAAGACTCCACTCTTGAGGTGTTTAATTGCTGGCACAGCAGGGCAGTCAGTACAAGCTGCCTGTGTCAAGAGTTGTGTAAGCCTGGAAAAAACAAAAAGAAACCATTTGCCATCAAGTCCATTCTGACTCATGACAATTCTATATGTGTTAGAGTAGAACGCATCATAAAATATTTAGTAACAGATTATTTTTCAAGTCAATTGCAAGGTCATTCTTTAAAGAGACTCCTGGGTGAACTCTGAAACTCAAACAATTTCAGTGGCAGGTGTAAAACTGAGACCAGGGCTTAGTAGATAAAACTACACATGAGCGACACAGGATCCAGGGAGTGGCCAGAATCTGATACTCTAAATGGAAATACTAGATGCTCTGGTCACGTAGTGGTTACAAATTAGGCTGCTAACCTCAAGGTCAGCAGTTTGAAACTACCAGTTGTTCTGCAGGAGAAAGATGAGGCTTTCTGCTCCTGTAAAGATTTACAGCCTCGGAAACCCTGTATAGGATCACTGTGAGTAGGACCTGACTCCACGGCACATAACCAACCAAATAAACCAGTGAAGAATATAGCAAATAGGAGTCCATGAATACACAATGACAGGCATGAAAACCGGGAGATTGAGTCAAGACAAATTATCAAGACTTTGTATTAAGTTCTAGCTCCTGGTTCTGACATTTGATATGAGATGAGCTTTTTTATACTCACCTCTCAGAGTGTCAACAACTTTCAAAATAATATCTGCTGTGAAAAATAGCACACTCGGGGAACAAACATTATTCTTAGATAGATAAAAATCTATTCCTCCAACAGAAATTCATATCAATTTTGTCTTGGGCAAGGGTAGACTAGATTGCTTCAGGAATGACATTCCATCATGAAATGAATACGATAATTTCTTTTACACGCTGAGACTATGCATCAATGTTTGTTGTTGTTGTGAAGTGCTGTCGAGTCGATTCCAACCCATAGCGACCCTGTATAGGGTTTCTGAGGAGCAGCTGGTGAGCTTGAACTGCCGATCTTTCAGTTCAAATGACTTTGTAGTCTGGCACATTAACTCACAGCGCCACACCAGGACTCTATGTTTGTACAAGGGAGTAAATCAGCAAATGCCAACTATATATTTCTCTGTTTTTATCATTTCATATGTTTTAGGTGAAAGTTTACACAGAAGGTTAGATTTCATTTAACCATTTTTATACAAATTGTTTCATAACATGGATTGTATTTTCATTTTGTTTGTTCTTTTACTATCAATCTAGCTTTCCTATTCCTCCTTAGTTCTTCATCTTTATTTAGTGGTAAATTTTGACTGTTTGATCTCAGATAGTTGATTATTTAAGGGAGCACATTACTCACAGAGCAATATTGTTTATTTTTTTGTCAAGCTATTACTCATATGTGGAGTCCTGGTGTGGTGCTGTGGGCTAATGTGACAGACTGCAAACTCATTTGAACTGCAAGGTCGGTGGTTTAAGCTTACCAGTCACTCCTTGGAAACCTTATATAGGGTGGCTATGGGTTGGAAATGACTCGATGGCACTTAACAACAACATTACTCAAATGCAAGTTCAAGTTGAAACTGCAGACATGAAAACAAGTTCATGAGAGTCAAATATAAACTTGAGTATATAGGTACTTGAATTTAGAGAATGTCTCAGGAATAAATATGATGTATTAAACACTAATGACCTTATGAGTTATGGGATACCATCAAAGACATCATGCATGCAAAAAACAAAGATCAATAAAAAGACAGGAAAGAAGAAAGTTACCCAAATGGATATCAGTAAACTTTCTTTTGAATATAGATTAGCTAAAGCAAAGAGAAGATATCATAAAGTGAAAGAGCTGAATTGAAGATTTAAGATACATCCTCAAGAAGACAAAGTAAAGGATTATAATTATATTTATATTTAATGTGTGAAGACCAGAAATTAGAAAATCAAAAGGGAAGCACACACTTAGAATTTTTTAAATGAAAAGAACTGAAGAAAAAATGCAATCCTTGAGTTTCAATATTGAAGGCTTGGATGGGCAAAATATTGAATGATAAGGGAAGCATGACACAAAACTGAAAAGAATGCACAGTCACTGTACCAAACAAAATGGTGAAGGACTTTCAGCAGGATTGCAGGGTGGGCAGACACACTGCATGGGCCCTCTACGACACAGATATGAGATCCAGCCTGCCAGCCACTCTGCGAGAAAAAAATTTAAAAGATAGGAAATCTTGGGTGATCTATGATCGTGGGTGAACTGTGGGCCAGGTGAACTACAGGCCCAGGTGAGCTACAACATCCCCAGGTGAGCTATAGACACAGGAGAACTACAACTCAAGTGAGCTATGGCTCAGGAGAACTATGGCCTGGGTGATCTCTGACCCCTGGTGAATTACAACCTGGGTGAGCTACAGCTAGATTAGCTATAATGACCCCAGGTAAGCTTTGGCACTGGTAAGCAATTATGGCCCTTGGTGAACTATGACCCCAGTGAACTACAACCCCAGGTGAACTATGCCGCTGGATGAACTATGACCCAGGAGAAGCCCTGAGATCCAAGCAAAAGAAAGAATATGGGAGGATATTCAAAACTTCACACATCAAGATGGAGACTTGATCCAATTGAAGGGTTTGGATTGGAATTGGAGATTGGGGACGCATTGTGCCACTCACTTTGTTTTTTGTTTAATAAATGTTTTATTGTGAATTGTGTGATAGTCTACATGGGAGAACATTAGCTTTACATTCATTCTATCATCTATCATTTCATTGGCATAATTACCATCCTGTCCATGCATCCTCACCCAACCAAAGGGTGTACCCTGTAAGCCTGCACACACCCACCACAGTTCTCAGCCCCTTTCCATCTCCTGATCCCAAGTCCCCAGCCACACCATCTCTTGACGTCATCTTCTCTGCCTCCATCTCAGGCCTCATCACTTCTCTGGGTAGGATCCCGCTCTCCGCTTTTCTCCATTGATGGTACTAGGGTCCTCCACTCCTAGACTGAAAAGTTAATCACTCCCCTCCTTGCTACAAAATGTCCATCTTTAAATTTCCAACCCTTACAATCAGTCCTGATAACAATTATTCACTATTGCATCACAAGAGACCCATCTGTATTTCGTTTCATCAGCCCTCCCTGGACAGGTTGGATACTATTCACTGGAGACTCTACCTTCTTCCATGCCCTTTGGCTCTAGGTTCCCTCTTGAAAGCTTGTAAGCCAGTCACTTCTTACTTTTGTATCCCTCCCCCCATTTGGGTAGCCAATGTCCAAGTTGCCCATCCCTGCCTACCCTTTGTGTGGAGGGGGTGGGAATAGTTCTTGCTGCAGGGATTTGTTTCCTCTTTTGAGCCACTGCATCTATAGGCGTAGGTCATGTTTATCAAATTGTATCAGATGATGCTTTTTTCCTCTTCTTTCTTCTTCGGGTTGAGCTCTGTTTATCCAGTCATTGAAGCCAGGTCAAGTGGGCATCATCTGCAAGTGTGGGTGTTCCTGTGTCTGTCCACCCTCCTTTTATCGGCTGGCCGCCCCGCTCTCCACTCTAGTCCTCCGTGGCCGTGTCATTGACCCTGAGCCCATGAGTCCCCAAGTGTTGCCTCGCTACTGGCGGACCAGGTCTCCACCCGGGTTCATAGTAGTTTGCTGAATGATGTAGGGCTTAGCTTGCCACTTCATTGATGTTCTACGGTCACTCCCCCTTCTGGGTGATGCGCGTGGTTGTCAATAAAAGCGCATATTTCCCTTGCATCTTAGTCTTGGAAGAGAATTTGCACTGAGAGGACCCGACCACCCATCCTGAAAATAAAAATCCTCAGCACTTGCCCAATAAACAACGTTCTTATCAACAAAGAAAAGATTGAAGTTGTCAAGGACTTCATTGTTCTTGGATCGACTATCAACACTCATGGAAGCAGTAGTCAAGAAATCAAATGAAGTATTGCATTAGGCAAATCTGCTCCACAAGACCTTTTTAAAGTGTTGAAGAGCAAAGATGTCAGCTTGAGGACTAAGGTGCGCCTGACCCAAGCCATGGTATTTTCAATAACCTCATATGTATGCGAAAGCTGGACAGTGAATAAGGAAGACCATAGAAGAATTGATGCTTTTGAGCTATAGTATTGGAGGAGAATACTGAAAGTGCCATGGGCTTCCAAAAGAACCAAGAGATCTGTGTTGGGAGAAGTGCAGCCAGAGTGCTCTTTGGAGGCCAGGATGGCCAAACTTTGTCTCTCATACTTTGGACATATTGTCAGGAGGGACCAGTCATCAGAAAGGATCATGTTTGGTAAGGTGGAGAGTCAGAGAAAAAGATGAAGACCCCCAGTGTGATGGATTGGCAAAGTGGCAGCATCAATTGGCTCAAGTGTGACAACAATTGTGAGGTTGGCCCAGTTGGGTGGTGTTTCATTCTGTCATGAAGAGGGTTGCTATGAGTTGATACTGACTTGATGGCACCTAACACAACAACAACAACAATAGAAAATTAATGCATTTGAGTTATGGTGTTGTAGGAGAATATTGAAAGTACCATGGAGTCTCCAAAGAACAAGCAATCTCTGTTGGAAGAACAGCCAGATCCTTGATGCTAAAATGGCCAGAGTTTGTCTCTCATGTTGTTGTTGTTATTGTTAAGTGTCCTTGAGTTGGTTCTGACTCATAGTGGCCCTGTATAGGGTTTTTTGAGGAACAGCTGGTAAGCCACCAAACTTGTAGACAAAGTGTATTGAAAAGCAAGAATATTATGTCAAAAAATGATGTACGTATTTTTGAAAAGTTGATTAAAGTAAATTATACAGCAAGAGTGCATATAAATTTTTGACTCAATCTCATATAATTGTACAAAAAAAAAAAAAAAAATCATGGAAATCCCTGTAGGAAATATTTCTGCTCAGACACACATGGGTTTGTCATAAATCAAAATAAACTTGACGGTGTATGAAAAAATTTTAATGGTTATGGGGCAGGGTAGGGACATGAGTTGTGGGAGGAAAAATTGATACTTTTTGGTGCGGGAGGTCTTCTTGTGTGACAATCTAGAATCCACACTGGACTGAGAACCACAAGGTTGGCAGTTAAAAGACATCAGCTGTTCCTCAGAAACCATGTTATACAAGGTCTTTGTGAGTCAGAACTGACTTGGCAGAACTTTAGAACAACAAAGGAGCAAACTCATGTTGATATAGGTGACAGGGTAGACAATATACAACAAGAGGGAAGTTAGCAGAGGAAAGACTAAGGTAGCAGGAGTCACAGGGAGAAATGTAACATTTAAGTGAATAGAGGTAAATGCTGTTAACTGTTGGAATATGAAAGGATTGAAAACAAGTAATGAAGGAAAGTATATGATTTGTTCAATGAAAAACTAAATATCTGCTCTGTAAACTTTCATGCAATTCACAATAAAATGTTTTTTTAAAAAAAGGAAAAGAATATGAAACAGGAAAAAAAGAGAATTGGTTGATACTAATACATTTCATGTAGCATACGATCACAAACAAATGGTATTGAAAGAAATATAAGTTTCATTGAAGGTAAGACCCCAGGAGTTGATGAAATACCTATTATAATGTTCCACCAACTGAATGTAACACTGGAGGTGCTCACCCTTCTATGGCAAAAAACCTGGTCAATCAAATGGAAGAGATAAATATTTTAGACCATTCCAAAGAAAAGTGATACAAAAGAATGTAGAAATTTTTATTGGATAAATCATTATTCCTGGGGTCCTGGTATGGGACTAAAGGATAAACACTGGACTACTAACCTCAAAGTTCATGGTTTAGACCCACCATATGCTCCTCAGAAACCCTATATAGAGTCGCTATGAGTTGGAACTAACTCGGTATCACTTAACAACAACAGCAACATCACTAATACTACATGGAAGTGGAATTTTACTCAAGATAATTCAACAGCTATTACAGGAGTACATAAAGAATTGCCCAAAATTCAAGCTGGAGTCAGAAGAGACCATTAAATAAGTAATATCATCACTGACATCAGATAAATCTTGGCTGAAAGCAGATAATACTTTATTGAATATTGGAAGACATTCTACTGTATGGATCATAACAGACTATGAACAGTATTGTTAAGAATGGGAATTCTATAACCTTGAATTTGTTCTCATGTGAAATCTGTACATATAACAAGAACCAATTATTCTAAAAGAATACAGGGATACTGAATGGTTTAACATCAGATAAGGTGAATGCTAGAGCTGCATCTTTCAACAGACTTCTTCAATCTGTATGCTGAACAAATTATCCTGGAAGCTGGACTATGAAGAATATGGCAACAGGATTGGAGGAAGACTCAATAGCCTGTTATAAGCTGATGACACAACCTTCCATGTTAAAACTGAAGAGGACTTGAAACACTTACTGATAAAGATAATAAAAGACTACAGCCTTCAATATGGATTACATCTCTGCATTAGGAAAACAAAATTCCTGACAAACTGGAACAATAAGAAGCATTATCAACAAAGAAAAGATTGAAGTTGTCAATAACTTAATTTGATTCATAATCAACAGTCATCTAAGCAGCAGTCAGAAAATCAACTTACGTAAGTCACTGGGCAAATTTGCTGCAAAAGATCTCTTTAAAGTGATAAAAAAGTAAAGATGCTTCTTTGAAGATTAAGGTACCCCTGACCCAAACCATGGCATTTTTAACCACCTTATATGCATTTGAAAGCTTTTTTATGATTAAGGAAGACTATAAGAGAATTGATACCTTTGGATTATGGTGTCGGTAGTGATTAAGTAAACCATCTACTGCTAGAGGAATAACCAAATCTGTCTCAAAAGAAATACAATCAGGAGCTCCTTAGAAATGAGGATGGTGAGCGTCATCTCATATAGTTTGGATATGTTATCAGGAGTGACCAGTCCTTGGAGAAGGATATCATGCTTAGTAAAATAGAAGGCCAGTGAAAAAGAAGAAGATCCTAAAGGAGATGGATTGACAAAGTGGCTACAACAGTGAATTCAAACACACTTTGAACAAATATGGGGATGGCACAGTACTGGGTAGTGTTTCATTCTGTTTTACATGTTGACAACATATGTTTTAGAATGACTTATTTCAATTCATAACACCCATCTATAACATAATAACTTTCACCTCTAAACATTTACAACAGTTTATGATTTCAGTGTCGTGTTGACTGAAAAAAAATAGAGCCAAGCATTCTGGTAAAATATAGCAATGTTTTAACCAAGCAAAGACACACAATTTTGCATCTGGGGACAAAGTATCTTGAGAGTATGGAGGCCACTCAGCGCGCAAAGCAATTTTAACAGGTGTAGGAAAATTAGCCAAATGGAAATGGGCTGAGACTTTAGGTAATTCTCTGTGACTTTCACAAAATAAGCCTGGGAATTATTAATTAGGGTAAATGCTCATGGCTCTGGTTTCAAATATTGCCTAAGAGGAGAGACAAGTCTTGTCACAACAAAGTATCCCGTGCCTTTTTGGCAGATTTTGTGTATATTTTTAAAACAGAAATGTTTTATGGGTCAAGATACATTTATTTTATATGGACACAGATACAATGCCTTATTTAAATAGCAATGTACAATGTAATAAGCACTAATAGTTATAAAAAGAGTTAAAATTGAGGGTCTATTTTTTAATGCCTATGGATAACATTCTTTGTCTTTCTTATACATACACAATTTTATAGTCAAGTACCAAAAGCAATAGCCCTGAATTTGGACTTAATAATTTGGAGGTAGGAGAATTATGAGAAGTGACTTAGGTTAAAAGTAACCCAAACTAATTTGACACATCTTATATTACACCTAATTCCAACTGGTGTGGGACTGTAGGATAAGCACTGAACTACTATCTGCAAAGTTGTTATTGTTGTTGTTAGGTGCCATCGAATCAGTACCGACTCATAGCGACCATATGCACAACAGAACCAAACACTGTCTGGTCCTGGGCCAACCTTACAATTGTTTCCATGCTTGAACCCATTGATGCTGCCACTTTGCAAATCCATCTCTATCTGGGGGGCGGGGGGGGGAAGGGGTGTCTTTCTACTTCCACAAAGTATGCAGTTCAAACCCACCAGCTGCTCCTCAGAAATCCTAAGCTATGAGTCAGAATTGACTCCATGGCACTTAACAACAATCCTCACTTATTGACAATTCATTATCAGACATTCTGCATTTACAACAATAATAAAAATTGACTATTCAATTATTTTGTGCATTAATGACTTCTGGTTCCGGTACTGTAGGATCAACACTGGACTGTGAACCACAAGGTCAGCAATTCAAAGCCAGCAGCTGCTCCTTGGAAACTCTATACAGGATCTCTATGAGTCAGGATCTACTCAAAGACACTTAACAACAACAAAAATGTGATGGCTGGAACAGCAGTTGCCTTGGCAAGGCCAGACCAAATGTTGCAGAGTAGCTCCTCTTTGTAGGAAAGTCTCCTGAAGGCCTATGGAAAATTGAGCATCACTGTCCCATGTTCTCTGCTCATTTCTGCTGATGGGGGAACAATGTCTTGCTGTTATGCAGAGCTAGCCTCTTCTGTGGCATGGCCCTGGGTGGAGAGTTAGGCAGCACTGAGGCAATGGGAGACTATCTTGGGTTTCCAGATCCTGTATCACCTAAAGTCCTGCAGCTTTAGGGAGGAAAGAAAGGAGAGAAAGAGACTTTGGAGAGGATTTTTGAAAGAACTATGTGCACATTTCACAACATTTTAAAGTGAGTCAGACTGGGCCGACCACCTTGGTGGGGCTGGTTTGCATAGCCAGATTCCCAGCGTCCCTCACAGGAATCCCCAAGACTCATTGATTTGTTGCATCTGGAAAGCACAACAGGCTCCAAGATTAAGAAAAAAGCGTTTACAGGATTAGGAATGGAATCCTAAAGGTGTTTTCTTGAGAAAAGCTTTAAACTAGTAAAGAAGGAAGGTAAAGTGGTTAAGCTATTGGTCCTGTAGTCACACATTCTGGCTTTCTTCAGCTTTGTCACCTCCTAGCCTTCTTTTTCTCAGAGGAATAATCCATAACTGACCATATCAATAAATCTTGTTGTTGTTGTTAAGTGCCATCAAGTCTGTTCTGACTCATAGTGACCCTGTATAAGGTTACTGAGAAGCAGCTGGTAGGTCTGAACCACCAATTTACAGTACAAATTGGCCTTGTGGTTCCATGCTTACCCTACTGGACCACAGAATTTTAGCTATTATTATTTCTATGGCCATATTTCCTAAGTTAAAAAAAATATAATCAGACAAATGGGTGATCTGAAAACAGAAAGAAAAAAATCTTCAATTTTCTCATAAAGCAATTTCCACACCATTTTGAGAACCTAACCATATTAATAAGTGAAGAACGTGTGTAATGTGGTAAAGTAACAAATTTTCATAATTTTCAGACAGTGATGGTAAAATGTTGCTAAGTTCAAAAAAGGTGCTACATTAGATGCTCCTATGTGCCCTGTTAAGGAGGAAAATTGACCATCTGAATACATACACAAAGTTAAGAATCATCTATCTATAATTTTTTTACCTATTTATATAGATTGAATAGAGTAGTACATATAGTTTTGAATGCTTCTTCAAGAGTTCTACAATTGGAACCCAAACTCAGCCAGCATTTAGATCAGGAGTAGAAAACGTTTGACCTATGAAATCATTTGGTCAGGCCTTGCCAAGGCAACCGCAGTTCCAGCCATCACACTGTTGTTGTTGCCAAGCATCATTGAGTAGATTCTGACTCATAGAGACCCCGTATAGAGTTTCCAAGGAGCAGCTGGTGGGTTTGAATTGCGGACCTTGTGTTTCACAGTCCAGTGTTGATCCTACAGTGCCACACCAGAAGTCCATTACTGTTGGTAAGTGTCGTTGAGTCCCTTCTGACCCAGAGCAATGCTGTATAGGGTTTCAAAGGAGTAGTTGGTGAATTTGAACTTCTGGCCTTGTTAGTTCAAACTGATCTTACAGTCCAGTACATTATCCTGAGGCACCATAACTGAATTTCTAAACGGTGAGTAAATTAAATGCTTGACCAAATATAGAAGATTAATTTTTAAATTGATAATTTTGTATGGCCAATGAATGATGTTACAAATTTTAGAAGAGAAAAATTCACCAACCCCTGATTTATATGGAAGAGAATCAACCCTGAATAGTATTGTTGTTGTCAGGTGCCATCGAGTCGGAACCGACTCATAGCGACCCCATGCACAGCAGAATGAAACAATGTCCGATACTGGGCCAACCTCACTACCGCTGCCACACTTGAGTCCATCAATGATGCCACCTGGCTGATCCATCTAGTTGGGGGTCTTCCTCTTTTTCTCTGACCCTCTACCCTACCCAGCATGACATCCTTCTCCAACGATTGTTTCCTCCGGACAATATGTCCAAACTAGGAGAGACGAAGCTTAGCCATCCTGGCCTCCAAGGAGCACTCTGGCTGCACTTCTTCCAAAACAGATCTATTGGTTCTTTTGGCAGTCCACAGCACTTTCAGTATTCTCCTCCAACACCACAACTCAAAGGCATCAATTCTTCTATGATCTTCCTTATTCATTGTCCAGCTTTCGCATCCTTATGAGGTTATTGAAAACACCATGGCCTGGGTCAGGCGCACCTTAGTCCTCAAGCTGACATCTCTGCTCTTCAATACTTTAAAAAGTTCCTGTGCAGCAGATTTGCCCAATGCAATACGTCGTCTGATCTCTTGACTGCTGCTTCCACAAGTGTTGATAGTTGATCGAAGAAGAATGAAGTCCTTGATGACTTCAATCTTTTTTCCATTGATAAGAATGTTGTTTATTGGTCCAGTGGTGAGGATTTTTGTTTTCTTGACATTGAGATGTAATGGTATAAGAAACTTTATTCCCAGGAATCACAATTTCTGGATATAAAATGCTATTCTAAGGTGGAAATTTAATCTCTGAAATAGTATATTGAAAAGGAACTGCCAGAGAGTCAATGTAAAAAAAACATAAATCCTCATGACTGGACCAATAAATACCATTATTATCTATGGAAAAAAGATTGAAGTTGTCAAGTAATTCATTTTGCACAACCAAACATTAACACTAAGGGAAGTAGCAGTCAAGAAATCAAATGACTTATAACTTTAGGCAAATCTTCTGCAAAGATTCGAGGACTAATACAAGCCTGACTAAAGCCATGGTATTTTCAATAACTCCATATGCATGTGAAAGTTGGATAATGAATAAAGAAGACAATAGAAGAATTGATGTATTTGAATTATGGTGTTGGGAGGAGAATATTGAAAATACAACAGACTGTCAAAAGAACAAACAGATCTGTGTTAAAAGAAATACAGTCTAATGCTTCTTAGAAGTCAGGCTGGCCAGACTTTGTTTCTCATACTTCAGACATATTATCAGCTGGGACCAGTCCCAAGACATCATGCTTGGTAAAGTGTGAGTGAAAAAGAGGAATATACCCAATGAGATGGATAGATTGTCACTCTGGTGGCAGCAATGGGCTGAAGCATAGCAATGATTGTGAGGTTGGCACAGGATCATTCTGCTGTACAGAAGGTCTCTATGAGTTGGTACCTACTCAAAGTTACCTAAAACCAACAACAATTCTTGCCACCTACAAAAATAACTGCAATCATATATTGACAGAGAACCCCCAGAGGTTCGGGCCAGATTCAGAAGAGGACATGGAACAAAGGATATCACTGCTGATGTCAGATAGAACTTAGTAGAAAGCAAAGAATACCAGAAAGATGTTTCATCTGTGCTTTATTGACTATGCAAAAGCTTTCGACTGTGTGGACAGTGAAAAGCTACGGACAACCTTGCAGAGAATGAGCATTCTAGAACTTAATTGTGCTTATGAGGAACCTATATATAGACCAAAAGGCAGTTGTTCAAACAGAACAAAGGAACATTGAAACATTTAAAATTAGGGAAGGTTTGTGCAAGGGTTGTATTCTTTCACCATACTTATTCAATCTGTATGCTGAGCAAATGATTCAAGAAGCTGGATATGAAGAAAAACGTGGCCTCAGAATTGGAGGAAGACTCATTAACAATCTGCAATATGTAGATGATGCAACATTGCTTGCTGAAAACGGAGAGGACTTAAAATACTGACTGATGAAGATCAAAGACCACATTTTTCAATATGGGTTGAACCTCAATGTAAAGAAAACAAAAATCCTCACCAGTGAATCAATAAATAGCATCAAGATTAACAGAAAAGAGATTGAAGTTGTCGAAAACTCCATTTTGCTCTTATCAACCATCAACACTGAAGGAAGCAGTGTTCCGTTCTGTTGTGCATAGGGTTGCTATGAGTCAGTACTGACTCAATTGCACCTAACAACAAAAGCAACACAAAAATAGTTAGTCTGACTACATTTGACTGATGTGAAGCAAAACACATCTTACTGAACTGTTTAATATAATCAGTGAACACATGGGAAAGCAATTTGTAGAGAAGTACTCATTTTGAAAAAGAAGTGTTTAATTTTGTTTTATATTATTTTACTACTCTAAAGAATTTTATCTAAAATGATGGTATAAGAAGCTACAGAAGGATGGAAAAATAGTGACTTACTTAAGGGCTCTAGTACATGAATACATAGACTACCAAACATGGCAAAAACATACAAATAATAGAGGTCAAATAGATGACTTGGACATACTAAAAGTTAGAAACTTTGGTGCATCAAAAGATTTTACCAAAATAGTAAAAAGGGAGCCCACAGATTGGGAATTTTTTTTTGAAATGACATATCAAACAAGGGACTAATCTTTAAAATGTATAGGTAATTATAACACATCTACATTAAAAAGACAAATAACCCAATTAAAAACTGGGCACAGGACATGAATAGATACTTCACTAACACAGACATTTAGGCAGCAAATAAACATGTAGAAATTTCATGAACATTAGCCATTAGAAAGATGTAAATCAAAAGAGCAATGTGATATCATCTCACACAAGCAGTAATGGAAGTTCATAAAAGCAGAGAACAGAAAATGCTTCTGAGAGTGTGAAGTGACTGAGACCTTCCTACATTGTTGGTGGGAATATAAATTGATGTAACCAGTCTGGAAAATGGTATGGCACTTCCTCAGAAAGTTGAAAACAGAAATAACTTATGATACAGCCATTCCTTTACTTGAAATATATCCACAAGAAACCCGAGTCAGAACACGACTAGATATATGCACACTAATGTTCATAGCAGCAGTATTTACAATAGCAAAAACTTGGAGTCAGCTTTTTGTTATTGTGAATACTTTGGTACATACACACAATGGGATGTTATGCTACCTTGAAGAAGAAGAATAAAGCTGCAAAACACCATATAACATGAATGAATCTTGAGGACATAATGCTGAGTGAAATTAGTCAGGCACAAAAGGACAAATATTTCATAAGACTATTGCAAAAACTAACGAAAATATTTTCATACTAAAAGAATAATTATTTGAGGGTTAACAAGTATGGTAGGGAGAGGACAGTAACTCACAGGTTCGGTGATGGATGTATGATAACTAGGTTGATGGGGAGGGCGATAAACAGCAGGGCGAAGGCAATGCACAAGAAGGGTGAGG
>NW_006408732.1:1297113-1298399 GCF_000296735.1 Chrysochloris asiatica
TCCTCCGTTCCTGATGACCTTCTAAAATTATTTGCTCAGCACACAGATGGATAAATATGGTAAAAGTATACAACCATGATGTACACATTTCCTGAGTTTAAACCATTCAGTATACTTATTCTGTTCAAATGACTGCCTTTTGGTCTATGTACATGTTTCTTATAAGCACAACTAAGTGCTCTAGAATACCCACTCATCATAATGTTTTGTCATGGTCCACACAGTTGAAAAATGTTTGCATAGTCAATAATCCACAGGTAAACCTCTTTCTGGTATTCTCTGCTTCCAGCCAAAATCCATCTGATGTCAACAATGATATTCCGCATTCACATCCTCTTCAGAATCTGGCTTGAATTTCTGGCCGTTCCCTGTCAATATATTGTTAGAACAAATATTTTTGAATGATCTTCAGAAAAAAAATTACTTGCATGTGAATTAATGATATTATTTGATAATTTCTGAATTTATAGGGCCATCTTTCATTGTAACAGGCACGCCTATGCATCTCTTTCAATCTGTTGTTCAGGTAGCTGTCTGCAGGGAGACCAGCTCTCCACGGGGGGTCATGGGACATGAGAGGATATGCAGAGTTGGTGAATGAATGAAGAAATGAATGAATGCAATCGAAAGGCTTTTCAGCTTGCTGTGCTGTCCAGCTGTTCTCTCCAGCTTCTGCCAGCCCAGATCAACAAGTCTTTATTTTTATACTTAAAACTACACAGTACATGCATTGACACTTTTATCATTCTTTGAATTATTACACAGTTAGTCACAACATTCTTGCACCTGGTCATTAGACAACCTTGACAGAAATACTTCTGTGATGTTCAGACTGACCTTCATCTCCTTTCCCAGTATGTGATACACTGTTTCTACTAAAAGATTATAAACTTTCTATCCTACATAATGTGCTATTATTTTCATAATAAAGATATTCATTAAATCGCTTAGAAGCTATGTGGCATAAAGCCCAACCTGGCTACTTGCTGCAAGAAGTGTAGATTATTAAGTCAAAACTATTCTTCACTAAAGTTCATTATTTTTTGCTTGTTTACGCAGGTGTCTGTATGTAGGGGTTTGAGAATTCTAGCTAGTGACTGATTGTGGTGAGGTCTATAGGGGTAGATCAGCTTGACTCTAATATGTTATCTCTTTTGTGGTCTCACAAATGCAGTTACTTAGGTTTTCTAATGAAAGGAAGTAATTTACACAATTCTCTTTGTATTCAATCCACCAAAGCTGAAAGCAACTGCTGCTAAGTTAGTTTTTCCTAAGGTTTATAGAAC
>NW_006408732.1:1305738-1307929 GCF_000296735.1 Chrysochloris asiatica
AAAAAAACTGCTACCCAAGAATCCTCCACACAGCAAAGCAGTCAATCATATATGATGGTGTAATCAAACATTCCAGGATAAACTAAGAGATTTTGCCAAAGCCAACCTTTCTACAAAAAACATTCTAAAGGAAGTTCTGTGGACTGAGAACCAACAAGAACAGACAACAATTAGAGAATGACGTACATGGCAGCAGCACCCTGAACTCAATCGACAAATGGAAGAGTCAAGAACAGAATAAAATTATAAGAACAGAGGATCTGGAAGGTCAGTCTATGATAAAAGCAATGATAGTGTGAAAGAAGGTAAACACAGAGGGACAGAGATCCAGGTGGTGGGAAGATCAGGTAGATTACAGTATAAAATAGACTGTCTTAAACGGAGGGAAGAATTAATGAAATATTAGGTAACCACAACAATGGGGTTGGGGTGGAGGGGGTTTAGTTCAGGTGTTGGGGAGGGCAATACAAGAAGGGACAGGAGGCAGAAGAACAAGATAAGTAGGGGAACATTGAGACAGGTTTGCATGGCTTAAGTGGGACAGAGGTAAATAGTGATGCATGCTCAAACTTGAAACAACAGGGCTCTGGGATACAGGGATCTAGGTATAGCTTGAAGAGGGGAAATAATACTAAAATGCATGACTGTCTTATGAATATTAGTTTCCCTTGCCTACTGTTGTAAAATAGACACTTAAGTGGGATAGAAAGGAATGTTGGAAAACATGATTAGAGAAAACTTGTAAAGCCATCTTCAGCCTATAACTGATAGGTATAAAAGGGGTTCTAGAACTAGCCCAGTGAAATAGCCCTCCTGCAAAGCCTTTACAGAGTACAAGACCTTAGGTGGAATCCTCAGTCCCATCCAGAACCTTATGAGGTGGGGCATTCCTACTAGAAAGGAAAAGCAAACCAGCCTGGAACTACAGTGACAGAAGATACATCTTCAAAGAAAGATCATCAAGAAAAACCCAAAACAAAAATGTCAGCATGACTGGCTACTACAAGAATAAGCAAGCTGTTTGCCAGGAAGATATCAAGGCTGGCAATCAAGTTCCTTCAGGACAAACTTCCCTCTAAGACTGAAACTCAAAGGGAACACATGAATAGGCATGTAAGCCTGCTGGTGACCACATTGCCTTACTGGTGAGTGGAAGAGGGGAGAAGGCAGCAATGAAGAAATGGGCTGAGTTCAACCACAGTCCATTGACTCCCATTGTCCTGGAGATGAGAGAGAGAAGAAGGGCTGGTTTGGGCCAAAGTGTGGTGAGACCTTGGGTCAATTAAGCCCATGGACAAGGACATAGCTATAGAGGGCTAGAACTGGGGAGATGTACAAGAACACCCAAACTTGCAGACAGTACCCATTTGATCTAGCCTCGATGGCTTGATAATCAGAACTCAACTAGTGGAAGACTTAAAAAAAAAAAAAAATTATAAAGGAAACAAAGGTAAATTTCTACAATTTGATGAACCTGACATATACTCAGAGAGGAGGTGGTGGTTTTGTGCCGTGGAGCCACTTCCGACTCAGAGCAACCCTGTACAGGGTTTCCGAGGCTGTAAATCTTTACCGGAGCAGAAAGCCTCATCTTTCTCCCACGGAACAGCTGGTAGTTTCAAACTGCTGACCTTGCGGTTCACAGACAGATTCGTAACCACTACGCTACCAGAGCTCCTTAGTCTAACAAAGAGGAAAGGAGTCTTCACATCAAGTACCAATGCTATCCCCTCTGTCCACAGGCTAGAGAGGGATGGGCAACATAGACATTGGCTACCTAAAATGAGGGAGAGATAAAGGCTCGAAATGACTGGCTTACAAGGTTTCAAGAGGGAGTTTAGTTTAAGCGAATGGGGGCGGGGGAAAAAGAGTTCCCACTGAATAGATTTCATCTTGTCTAGATGGATCTGGTGAAAAGAAATGCGGATAAGATTCGTAAGATTCAATAGTGACTAATTGTTATCATGACTAATTGCGACTGTCACAATTGTAAAGTTAGAAGTTTTGTAACAAAAAAAGGGGAGTGGTTAATCTTACAGTCCAGAAACATAGGACCCTAGGACCATCAAAGGAGAAGTGCACAAGTTGATTGCAGGACCTTATCCAAAGAAGCAGCGTCACCAGAGGCGGAGGCAGAAATGGGGGCATGGAGAGACAGAAAGGTTGAGAACCCTAGATTCATGGGAAGAGA
>NW_006408732.1:1308029-1315757 GCF_000296735.1 Chrysochloris asiatica
TTTTTATTTCTTTCTTTTCATCTTAATGGTCTTTTTCTTCTTCCTGTACAATGTTCTTGATGTCATCCCATAACTCTTCTGTTCTTCTGCCATTAGTGTCTAACACATCAAATCTGTTTTTCAGACAATCTGTAAATTCAGGTGGGATATGTACAAGGTTATATTTTGGCTCTCATGGACTTGTTTTAATTTTCTTCAACTTCATCCTGAATTTGCAATTTATGGTGTTCCACAGTCTGTCCTTGACCTTGTTTTGACTGATGATATTGAACTTTCCTACAGTTTTTTTTCCAATAGATGTATTCAAGTTGCTTTTGGTGAGATCCATGTGCATATCGATGTTTATTTTGCTTCAAAATGATATTTACAGTGAATGAGTCTTTTGTTGTTTTTAGGTGCCATCTAGTTGTTACCAACTCATAGAGAACCTATGCACAATTTAATAAAATACTGCCCAGTCCTGTGCCAACCTCACAATCATTGTTATGTTTTAGCCAGTTGCTACAGTCACTGTGCCAATCCATTTTGTTGGATCTATCTCATTGGAGTCTTCCTCTTTTTCTCCAACTCTCCATATTACCAAATATGATATTCCTCTTTAGGGGCTGGTCCTTCTTGATAATATGTCCAAAGTATGAGAGATGAAGTCTGGCCATCTGGCTTCCAAGAAGAATTCTGGCTGTACTTCTTCCAACACATATTGATTTGTTCTTTTGGCAATCCATGGTACTCTTAATTTTCTCCTCCATTGCCATGACTCATTATTCACTGTCCAACTTTCACATTCATGTGAGATTATTGGAAATACCATGGCTTTGGTCAGGTGCATCTTAGTCCTCAAATTGACATCTTTGCTCTTGAACACTTTAAAGAAGTTTTGTGCAGAAGATTTGCCTAACACAATATGTCGTTTGATTTATTGACTGATGCTTCCATGAGTATTGATGGCTGATCTGAGCAAAATGAAGTCTTAGACAACTTCAATGTTGTCTCCATTTATATAGATGTTCTTTATTGTTCTAGTAGTGAGGCTTTTGATTTTATTTACATTGATGTGCAACCCATATTGAAGGCTTATTGATTTTCTTCAGTAAGTATTTTAAGTCCTCTTTGCTTTCAGCAACAAGGTTGTATAATATGCATATCGTACTTAGTTAATGAATCTGCCTCCAATCCAATTGCTTTATGTATGAAAGGGACTAAAAGAGCCATGGTGGCCTGTGTTACAGTGAATTAGTTAGTGTTGCTTCTACCCATACTCTTTGTAAACTCCCATCAAGTGACTTTTCCTTTATGAGTCTAGATGAATTAAGAACAGGGGGTCTCAGTATCTTCTAAGAAGAAGAGACAGGAGTTGAGTGTATACCTTGGGCACCAAGATCCCTGTGCTTTGAACATCCTTAATCCAGGAACAGAAAGTTGCAACACTGAAGTAATAGCAGAAAATCATCACCAGAACAAAGAGCTGAGCATGGGGCATAGCTATGGACTTTTCAGCCAATAGACCAAGTTAATTTGAGTGATGTTGGACAATAGACTTGCCTGCAGAGTGCTGTGCTTCCAGGGTTTATGCTTGCTGACTCATGGAACTAGTTCCAAGACTTTCACAGTGAAGCTTATGGTAGAGTGGTGTGTTTTGGGCATTTATCAGCAGCCTTAAAAAGCTTTGTAACAGTCCTAAAAGAAGCCTGCCTTTGGGGATAGCTGAGGAGAGGCTAATCTGACTAGAACAATTGTGCTCTGAGCATTTCAGTCCCCAAATTGTAAACTGTTAACTTTCCTAATAAACATCATAATTATAAGTGTGGTGTTAAGAGTTCTGTGTGTTCATTACTATGAATTATTCCACCCAGCTGAATATAGAGGCTTGTGGGAGGAATGGTTTGGTGCTCAAGTTTTGTTTTTTTTTGTTTTTTACATAGGTTTACACACATTTGGAGACTGTTTCCATCTCTCTAACCTGTCCCCAAAGAGTCCCAGCCACTTCAGTTCATACCATATTTAAATGGAAGTTTTGGCACATTCAAGGGACTAACATTGTTTTCCTTTTAAATATTTTTTTTTAGTTTGGAGAACAAAAAGAAGCCTGTGGGACAAGATAAGAGTTGTAAGGTGAATGGAAAAGATTTCCCTTTGACATTCTCATAGGATAAGACTTGCTAGCCTCTAAAAGTGAGCACGTAGAATGTGGTGATGATAAAAATCCTTAACACAAATTTCCTGGCCCTTTTCTCACCAATGTAGTTTTCTGTTTTGATTTTTTTTTTTTTTTTCTGATTTGTTTTGTATAGCAAATTTATAATAAACCCTTAATCAACACTTGACTTTCAAGAATATCGATCATAATTACTCCTTTGGAATCCCCCAAAACAGTTGCTATGTCCTTCTGAACTGACCATTCTGTCTTGACTATTGGATTTTTTTTTGTTTTTTGAAGGCACCTTAATAGGATGAAGACAAGTGCATTACTGGGAGAAGTTTTCTTGATTCATCCAATGATCACAGAGACATATTTAAATCCATTTGTATAGCTTGGAAGAAACCCATATGTGTACAAAGTGGAACACTAGAAGCAATCCTTTCTGTTGTAGTGGTGTTGTGTGCAGCTGAGTCAGTTCCAGCACATAGTGACTCCATATACAGTTTCTGAGGCTATAATTCTTTACAAGAGAAGAATGCTTCATCTTTCTCTCAGAGAGCAGCTGATAGATTAGAACTGCTGACCTTGTGGTTAGCAGCCTACTGCATAGCACACTACACTACCTGAGCTCCTTTCAATCCAGTCTCTTGACTGCAAATTATGTGACCCCAAATCTTAATCTCTGTAGGGTACCCTCAATATTCATACAGTTGATGTATACTAATGAGAATGTTGAGTCACTCCTTTAACCTGATGAAAAGTAACTAGCAACTTAGAATTTTAAGTTTTCATACCATTATGTGACTAACTATGCTGACATCTACAGTAACAAAATTTATTTAAGATGGGTGTGTGTTACACAAACCACTATTTAAGATTAAAGAACTATTGGCAAATTTTCACTTAAATATTAACCTGAAAGAATTATGAAGATTATGATAATGTTTATTGCAAGTTTTCCCTATTTTCCAGATACTGAACTACATGATTTATTAAACATTTCTTACTTAATTTCAAAACATCTCAACATTTCATCTTTAAAATGCTTTGTTTATATATTTAAATTTCAAGAGGCATCAAGTTTCCAAGGGATTCAATGTCTAGGAAATGAAGTAGGGTTTCAAGAATCAATAAAATATCTGAGTTTCCCACATCAAAATATTGTGTTTTTCAACACAGCCTATTGAAAACAAATTGGCTACATGATAAAAATGTGTTTTTGTAATTCCTGGACTGGGAAGATGACTGGAGCTGTGATATGTTCAGTCAAATAGCTCAGTAAGATCTTTCCTGGGCAACATAAATTGTATCTCTGAGTTCACTATACTCTTGAACCAGAACTGCATTTTCAGTCCAATACACCCCTGAAACAGTGTGTTCTCAGGGAAGCCAACTGTAAGCTGTGAAGTGTGTTGCATTTTGAGAAGTATTGCAAAACTCCACCATTATGAAGAATACAGAGAAAATGTTATAATTCAGGACTATGCTGAAAAGGAATAGGGTAACTTTCTATTTTTACTGTATGACATTAAACAATAATTTTGCTTACCTAGTGATTTTACAAGTATATGAAGAATAGTAAAAAATTCTAAATTAAAAGAATGCTGTTCTTTTTGGTGATTTCTCTTCACTATTGTATTGGGAATATATAACATATTAAATAATTCCTTCTAAGAGGTAACATGTAATCATGAAGATTATTTTTTCTTTTTATCTGTGCCCAAATCATATTGTATTCACTAGGAATCATTGAACAGAACACAGACTGGATGATCTGTTTCCAGTATGAACTTAACTCCAGTAATCACAATAGTTTTCTTCTTGCCATACAGCTGTAGCATTTCATAGCTACAAGGGTAGCATCCACATGTACCATGTCCAGCATTGTGCTCTAAGGGGTGTCAAATACATTGTTGTTAGAGGCTAAGGATTCAGCCTCTTACTCATGGTAACCCCATGCACAATTGAACAAAATGCTCTCAGTCTCTAACTATATCCTGATGGGTTTTAGATTAGACTATTGTGATCTATAAAGTTTTCATCGGCTGTTATTCAGAAGTACATAACCAGACTTTTCTTCAGAGTCCATATTAGCCTGGAATCTTCACTGAAAACTACTCAGCATCATAGCAACACAGAAATCTCCATTGACAGACCTGTGGTGACTCTGCATGAGGTGCATTTGCTAAAAATTGAACCAGGGTCTCCTTCTTGAAAGACAAAAATTCTACCATTGGACTACCACTGCCCTCACCATAATAGGACAAAGGCACTGTAATAGGACAAAGACAAGTGTATTAATGAGTGAATTTGTCTTGATTCATCCAATGATCACAGAAACATGTTTAAACACATTTGTTTAGCTTGGAAGAAATACATACATGTATGAATTGAAACCCTAGCAGCAATACTTTCTGATTTATCCTGGTGGTAGTGGTAGTTTTTCCCATACAAATTGTGCACCCAGGTTCTCTCTCTCACTTTGTGATAGGAGAACAGTGTATCTAAAATCGGCCTTTTGGTGAGTGAAACATAGAACTACCTCAGTCATTGTAGTCTCTCTGTTCCTAATGATGTCTTCAAGCTGTGAAGAGAAATAAGATTTCCTGAATGAACTTATTTCACGTTACTCTCTGCATACTCTCTTAGCATTTTCAATCAGGTATGTTCCCATCTGGATACTGAATGCTCATCAATCAGACTTGGAATACAGGAAATTCCTATGATGAGTCAGAGACTGGGACAGAATCTCAAAGACAGGAATGACATCAAATTAAGCAAGATAATAAACAGACAGATTTAGAGTTGCCACTTGTTCCAGTAGCAAACTGGAACTATAATGAAACTTGGAGTATAAGCACAGTGACCTCTGTGACTACAGCCATGACACTTATGTACCCATTTCCATATTCACTACACAGACTAACTCTTCAGTCACAGGGGAAAGAGATAATAGGAAGCATTTCTAGTGTCTCATTGAGGAACCACAGACAAGTGACAGAAAGACCAAACAAATGTGAAAGTCTATAGTACTTGTTATCATTGATTACTGTGCATTTCTTTAGTTTGAAAGCATTATAAGCTATGCAGAAGGTTTATGAATATTTTTAGATGCTTTATGAACTGATTTTGACACTTCTTTTTGCCCAAGCAGGTATGGGGGAAAAAGATTTTCTGTCTCAAAGAAAATCAAACCCAGGGTCAGAAATTAGCTGAATATCCAATCTCATTGTAGTTTAATATTCAGAAGTAAAGAGTGTAATTTTTTAAAAAACAGAGTTAATTTATCATGTCACTTTGAGGACTAAGGCGTACCTATCCCAAGTCTTAGTGCTTTCCACAACAACTTACAATGAATCCAGGAATGTACTATAGTAAAAACACAGATGAAATCTTAGACAAGCTATTAGGGCATGTGCCATGTCATATTTGAAGGCATTCCCTTAGTTTTTTGATTCTGTGAGACACTCTAGTGTCTTTGTAAGCAAGTACTCTTTTTTCACTTAACTTAGTTTGAATGGAACTTGTAATTTACAACCAAATATATACCAGCAAGAATATATAGATAAAAACATCAATTTGTAATAAAGTTTGGGTTATATTTTGAAAAGGATTTGGCACACAATAAACATTCTTTAAATGGTTGCTATTGTTAGCATGGTAAATTGATCATCACAGTTCCCAAAAAATATGTGTTGAGATGCTAACCCCTATACTTGTAGCTGTAATAATTTGGAACAGGATTTTCTTTGTTATGCTAATGAGGATACATCCGTATAATGTGTTCTAAACCTAATCACTTCTAAATGATATAAAAAGCACAATAGACACAGAGACAAGCACACATAAATTGTGGAGAACATAAATATACAAATATACACTAGCGATATATGACTTAGACAAACATCTTCCCCAGGAGCTAACAGAGAGTGTGTCCCCTGGAGTTAGTGCTTTGAATTTGGACTTCTAGCTTCCTAAAAGGTTAGTATACAAATCTCTATTCTTTAAGCCACCTATTTTTTATTTGTTGTTATAACATCAATAGAATATTCAAACACTTAACCTGTGTTTTCATAGCTTATCCTCATTGAAAGATAGGCAAAAGCTATTATTTAACGTTGCAACAACAGAAGAAAAGATGGATCACTGAGAAAGAGAGCACAATCCATACTAGTATCTAAAAGTTTCCAAATTTTAAAGCTACATCACTCTCACTACTTACTCAATTTTCTAGTCAACTTAATACCAGATGTAGATCTCTAACAACATAAGGTGCCCTCAACTAGGGTTAAGGGCCAGAGTTATGTAGGAGAATTAAGCTCAAGTTGATGGTTTACTTGTAAGAAATATTCACAAAATATCTTTAAAAGTTACCTTTTAAAAAAGTGTTAATTCTATGTTGAAGGCTAAAGTAATTAACATTCTAATAATAAACAATATTCTAATTAATATGTTTCCATAATTCATTTGTTAGTTTGTTGTACTGTGATGACTTGTTTGATGCTATAATGCTAGAAGCTATGCTAAAAGTATTTGAAATATAAACCGGGTTACCTCTGCTGAACAGGTTTCAGCAGAATTTCCAGACTAAGACTAAAAAGAAGGAAGAGGTGAATCATTTCTGAAAAATTAGCAGCAAAACATTGTCTGATACGGTACTACAAGATGAGTACCTGAGGTTGGAAGGCACAAAAAAATAAAGGGGAAAAATGCTTTCTCAAAGTATTTTGTTGTTTTTGTTGTTGTTAAGTGCCATCTAGACAGTTCTGATTTCATAGCGACCCTGTATAGGGTTTTCAAGGAGTAGCTGGTGGGTTTGAACTGCCACTTTGTGGTTTGCAGTCAAGTGCTTATCCTACAGTGCCACACCAGGAATTCATCAACCTTAATAATTTCAGTGGAGTTCAAGTTTCAGTTCAAGCTGAAAATGAAGAAAATTGAAACAGGTTTTCAAGAGCAAAGTTACAACCTTGAATATATTCTACTTGAATTTAGAGACAATCTCAAGAATAGATTTGATACCTTGAACACTAATGACAAAAGATCAAACACGTTGTGGGATGACATCAAAGATATAAGGAAGAAAGTAAAATTTAATTTAAAAGACAGGGAAATAAAAGAACAAAACTGGATGTAGAAGAGACCCTGAAACTTGCTCTTGTATGTAAAGTAGTTAAAGAAAATGATAGAAATGATGAAGTGAAAACACTAAATAGATTTCAGAGTTGCTCAAGAACACAAAGTAAATTGTAATGAAATGTGGAAACACCTGTGGTTAGAAACCCAAAAGAGAACACAATTGATCTTTCTCAAGCTGAAAGAATTGAGGAACAAATTCAAATCTTGAACTGTAGTACTAAAAAAATCTGTGGTGGAGAACAAACAAGATGGTGGATCAAATGGAAGTGCAGTGAAGACCTCCATCAGCAGCAACAAAGAATACCAGACCAAGTAGGCTCAGGGCATGGTGCCAGAACTCTGAGCGACATATAAAGGAATATTTACAAGGTTGAAAGGCTAGGGGAATTTGTAGCAGAAGCAAGAAATCCATTGCTTTCTAATTCAAGACACTCAGCTGCTCCCAGAGC
>NW_006408732.1:1319372-1340900 GCF_000296735.1 Chrysochloris asiatica
GGTACATGGAGGGGATTATAATCATTGCAATGAAACAATGTCTATCTGTGATTTGTTGAATGTAAAACTGATGATCTGCCCTATAAACTTTCATTCAATCCACAATAAAAATCTTAAAAAAAAAAAAAAAAAAAAAAAAAAAACTATGGCAATATGTTAAATGTCTTATTGTGTTGTTGTTGTTGTTAGGTGCCATCGAGTCGGTACTGACTCAGCGACCTTATGCACAGTAGAACGAAACACTGCCCGATCGTGGGCCAACCTCACTACTGTTGCCATGCTTGAGTCCATCGATACTGCCACTTGGCCAATCCATCTCTCTGGGGGTCTTCCTCTTTGACCCTCCACTTAGGAAGGATCAAAAGAAGATAGGATGGATACAATGAATCACTCTACCAAAAATAATTGGTTGACGTTTCCCCATTTCCATAAGTAGCATATAATCTAGTACCAAAAGTAATTAATGAAGAAGTAGAAACCAAACAGTGGGCATTGGTAAAAACAATTCTTAATATTATTAATATTTAGTACAAGTCAAGTTTTGATGACGATCATTTAAAAATGGTTGCCACAGTACATCATCAGGCAACTGCTGAAAATTCAAGATGGATTGTGAAGAGGATGTGAATGAGAGACATCCTTGCTGATGTTAGATGGATAATGGCTGAAAGCAGAGAATGCCAGAAAGATGCTCTATTTTGTTTCATTGAGCATGCCAAGGCATTTGACTGTGTGGATTATAACTAATTATGGATAGCATTGTGAAAAATGAGAGTTCCAGAACACTTAAATGCGCTCATGCAGGACCTGTACATAAGCCAAGAAGAGTTGTTTGAAGAGAGTAAGGGGATACTTTGTGGCTTAAAATCATGAAAGATGTGTGTCAGTATTGTATTCTTTTACCAAACTTAATTAGTTTGTATGCTTATCAATGAGTCTGAAAAATTAGGCTATATGAAGAAGAATATTGTATCAGAACTGGAGGAAGACACGTTAATAACTGTGATGTGCAGATGATATTATCTTGTTTTGCTGATAGAGAAGAAAATTTAAAGCATTTACTGATAAACATAAAATATTACAGTCTTCAATGTGGCTTATACCTCACCACAGATATAAAACAAATATTCTCACATCAAGGTTAATAAGCAACATTATGACAAATAGAAAATATTGAAGTTGTCAAGGATTTCATTTTACTTGGATCCTTAATCAATATCTATGGAAATAGCAGTCAAGAAATCAAACAACATATTGCATTATAGGCAAATCTACTCCCAAAGAGCTCTTAAAAGTGTTCATGGTCAAAGATATCATTTGAGCACTGCTGTGCTCCTGATTGAAGCTGAAGTATTCTCATCTTCTTCCTATGCATGTGAAACCTGAGCAATGACAAATTGATGGATATGAATTACAATGTTGGTGAAGAATATTGAGTATGTCTTGGACTGCCAAAGGAATGAAAAAATCTGTCTTGAAATAAGTTATGCCCAGAATGTTCCTTAGAAGTAAGGATAGTGCTACTCAAACTTTGGACATATTATCAGAGAGGGACCAGTTCCTGTAGAAGACATCATGCTTAGCAATATACAGACCAGCAAAAAGGAGGAAGATCCTCAAGAAGATAGACTGACACAGTGGCTGCTACAGTGGGCTCAAATATAGTAATGCTTGTGAAAAGTATCTTGTTGACACGTAATGATATCAACTGCAATCTGCATATTTGGAGTATCCTATAGTATGGTTAGGTCAGCCATGTTGAAAATAATTAAATAGTATTTCTGATTCTGATATTTTCTTCCACTGTTTTAAAGCATTGACGGGCAGAACTATAATTATTCTGTCAAGATATAAAATTAAAAATCAGGTAGCTGAACACAAAAGAATTGAATTATACTTGTCACTGTATAGGTCTGAGTGTATGTTAGGCTACCAGAGAAATATGATTTAAATATCATAAGCATATTAAAATATTAAAATTTTCTCATATGAATTTGTTTCTTTGTTTGGGATAAATTTTCCATCTAAAAACCAGCACATCCATGAAGGGGAGGAATAATATTACTAGTAGCTAGCGTTGTTGCTGTTGTTAAGTGCCATTGAGTCAGTTCTGAAGAGTGGCTGATTGGTTTGAATGGCCAACCTTGTAGTTAGAAGTCTAGTGTTTAACCTGCAGTGCCACACCAGGACTCTAGTTGGTGTGGCACCAGCAGTGTTTCATTCTGTTGTGCATAAGAGTGCTGTGAGTCTGGACAGCTATACTAAATAGTTCAACATTGGATATAGATACTTTCAAAGACTTATTTTGCATTAAATAGAATGTTTCATATATTTGAGTGCATCTTTATTTCCTTAAAAATAAATCATATTCTCTCATGATTTGAGAAAAAATATGAAAAATGTCTCGCTTTTGGAGAATAAATCAGCAAGGCACTAAAAGCAACCCTCTCCAGTCTGCACCTAGTACAGTTTCTAATCAGTAGAGGGCTCCCTCGTCTGTGCAAGACCTACATTACAAATGCACAGTCTGTATAGACAGTCACACATTGTGCTCACACACACCCACATTCTTACACACACAATCTAGATTAATAAAGCAGTCGTTTCTCATTGTTTTCAAATTACCTTTAATATCAGTTACTTTTAACGCTAAGGAAAATGGGTGTATAAGCAGCACCCACTGGCAATATGTTAGAACATTTTCTACCTAAAAATATTGATAGGTGTTTACAAGTTTCCTTCATTTCACTGTGACATTCCTCAGCTCTGATGTGCATTTGGCTGCTTTCCTGAATTCACACATCTCTATGTTTGTTCATGTGCTTGTGCATTTTGCAGAAGTGTCACTACCCAGGCTTTGCAAAATAACTAATCTTCTAAATGATACTGCTGAGCCTGTGTCTTTATCATGCCCTACAAAACTTGAGAGTATGCACACGCGCACACACATGCACATACACGAATGATACCACTTGTGATGCATGCTTTTGATAGAAGTATCTGAGCCCAGCTGTCTTTCTTTCTCCCCCACTGAAAAATAGATGAAGACATCCTAACTGGGTTGAGTTATATTTGGGATTTTTTTCCTCTCTCTCTTTGGCCTGAAGGCTAGCTGATTTACTGATCCATAATAAAAATGCTAAAACTATGAAAACCCCATTAGGGCAGAAATTTGTAACAGAAAAGGAATTTCTGGCTTTGCAAAAGCAAGGCTGGAATAATCTCAGGGTGCACTCTCAAACCAGTTTTTATGACAGAATGAGACTAACTAGGCTGCCCAGCAGAATCAACTGTTTAAACATTTTGCTGAGTGTTTGATGTAGATGCTTGAAAACATTGGTTTTCATAAACCTCTGGTGGAAACCACTTCAAGCCAGCTGATCCTAGGATATTACTCACATATTTGCTCAGTAGTCAGATGCTGGGGACAGCAAACGCAGACCCTGGGTTGATCAGTGGCAACCCCATTAAACCACCTCTGAATATAATCAGTTTAACCCAGATGCTCTCTTCCTCCTGAAAGTATATAGGAATGTGATAATTAAGAACAATGTAGCATTTTAGGTATAGCTAAATGAAGCCCAGTGCCTGAGATCTTGCTCACAAACAAAAGTTTGCAAAGTGTACAGAGACAGCTTGGCTCCTTTCAGGAACCTTGTTTTATGTTATGTATCCTTAAGAAACCTCTCGTCGCTACTCTAGATCACTTAAGCCTAAAAATTAATATATAACAGCTTGATTGAACCTTTTTTCTGTGAAAATAAAAAATGTTAGATTTTTAAGAAAAAACTATGAAAATATCTTAAAAGTTGTTCCTGTGAATCATTATGTCCTGTTTTGAATGATTAATCACATTTCAGTTCCGTATCCTGTCTTAATCACATCCTCCCTTTGTGACATCCTCCCTTTGTGAATTACATCCTTCCTTTGTAATAAATCACACCCTAAAAAAGAGAATAAAAGGCTGAGGTAGAGTGAATTCTGCAGGCAATGCTGTGCAATGCTGTGCAATATGTTTGCAGATCTGTCTGCCTGCCAGCTTGCATCATATCTGTGTGTCTGTCTTTTTTGTATATATTTCATCTCTCTCTGTCTCTATCCCTTTCGCCACCAGATCTCCCTACTTTGTGACATCCACACTTCCTTGTCGAGGCCAGAACCTGACATAGGACCTCGACAGTCAGATTCAAGAATTAATTTGAATGCTCTTAAACTACAGAAGAGAAAGAGCTTGTGCTTTTCTCTTGATTCTAGAAATCATAAAATCAATGAAACGTTTCCTTATTCCAGGTAGAATCGATTGCTCTTCCTTTCTTTATGCTTTCACTATACCCTCTACATAATTTTATGATGGTTTCATTTGTTTCTTTATAAATTACATATTTCCGTTTAGCCACTCTTTTGTTCTTATTAGGTTCTTTTGGCAGTTCCAACTCATAGCAACCCTATGAACAAAGCACAAAATACTGTCGGTCCTACACCATCCTCCAATTGGTTGCAATGTTTGAACTCACTGTTGTGGACACTCTGTAACTCCATTTTGTTGAGGGTCTTCCTCTTTTTCACTGATGCTCTATTTTACCAGGTATGATGTCTTTTTCCAGGGAGAGGTTCCTTCTGACAACTTGTTCAAAGTATGTGAGATGAAGTCTTATTATCGTGGCGTATATGGAGCATTCTAGATGCACTTCTTTCAACATAGATTTCTTTGTTCTTCTGGCAGTCCATAGCATTTTCAATATTCCCATAATTCAAAGGCATCAATTCTTCTTCAATCTTCATTATTCATTGTCCAACCATCACATGCGTATGAGGTTTAGGTCAGACATACTTTAGTCTTCAAAGGGACATCATTGCATTTTGACATTTTTAAAAGGTCTTTTGAAGATTTTCCCAGCATAATATACCATGTGATTTCTTGACGGATGCTTTCCATGATGCTGATTATGAACATGAGATCAATGAAATCCTTGACCTGCATTTAAAATGGGAACATTTTGTTGGTAATGTATTGTCTCTGGTGTAGTAATGTAGATTCTACACTCTGGTATAGAATCTTCTGTTGATCAGTCTATAGAAAGAATGTTTCTCCATGTATCCCTGCTATTCCCTTTTTTAAATCAAAAGTTACAGGGTTGTTTCTAAAATGCTGTGCTTTACGAATGATAAGGAAGGGTAATGGGGGAGAATGAGCAATATTTAAAACTATTTCTTACCTTTGTCTCTCTTCAGAGAATGTTTTTATAGTAAATTTTAATATTTTTGTAAAGATAATGCTTTCTCATTTTCATCACCAAGTTAAAGAATACTATTACTGGGGAGGTTTCTACAGACAAAGAACATGTACATTTATATTGACAAAAACTAAACAGCAATTGTTGTTGTTGTGACGTGCCTTCGAGTCGGTTCCGACCCATAGCGACCCTGTACATGGTTTCCGAGGGTGTAAATCTTTACGGGAGTAGAAAGCCTCATCTCTCTCCCACGGAGCGACTGGTAGTTTCGAACCGCTGACCTTAAGGTTTGCAGCCCGATTCGTAACCACTACGCTACCAGATCGCACTCAAATCACTTCCAACTCATAGAGGCTATATGTATTTCAGAGTAGAACTGCCTTCCATGGGGCTTTATATCTTACAGAAGTAAGAAAGTTTTCAAAAATTTCCTGGAAAAAATTCCATTATTTTTTATTCAATTTTTTTTCCCACAAACATTTGAAGGCCCCTGGTATGTTGTTGTTTTTTTGTTACATATCGTAGAGTTGGTTCCAACTCATAGCAATCCTACATAGGGTTTCTGAGAAGCAGCTGGTGAGCTTAAACTGCTGACCTTCTGGTTCAAACTGACTTTGAAGTCTAGCACATTAAACCACAGCACCATAGGCCATTATTCCAAGGAAATTCTGGGTGGATTCAAACTGTCAACCTTTCTGTTAGCTTAGTATTTAACTGTTAGCACCACCCAGGATGGTCTTTTCCATGATTTGTTGTTGTCATATAAAGACTGGTAGAATTCCTGAGACTATGGCCCTTAGTCTCTCTTCAGGTTTGGAACTAGCATACCTGCAATATACAAACATTAGAAAAGTATATATGGAAAAAATAATACTAGTGAATTACTTACACCTTAGACGTTCAACCATTTGAGATCAAAAGGTAGCAATTACCTAAGAACAGAGTTCTGAAGGGTTAGGAAAGAAGGAAGAATGGAAACCAGAAACAAAAGGATTAAGTGGAATGCATGATGTTACATTGAAAGGATTATAATCAATGAGATGAAATGAAATGAAATGTTTATCAGTGTAAAACTGGTGATCTGCTCTGTAAATCTTCACCCAATTCCCAATAAATTTTTTTTAGAAACCTTATTTAAAAAAACAAACAGAATGACACATACACACACTATGTAGAATCTTTTATAGTTGATGTTATGGTTGTTAAATAACATCAAGTCTTTTCTGGCTCATAGTAACCCTGCATAGGGTTTCTGAGTAGTGACTAGTGAGTTTGAACAGTCAGCCTTGTGGTTCAAACCATCCTTGCAATTCAGCTATTATCCTACGGTGCCATACACCAGGACTCCTTATAGTTGATAGTAATGACCAAATTAGCAGTAAAATAAAAATATTTTAAATTTCTAAACAATTTAAGTTACATTTCCCTATTGTTTCCAAATCTTTCTTTAATTTAAGGAAGAGTTTGCAAATAAACTGAGTGAAAATAATATAGAGTTAAATGGAGAAATGTGATTTTCCTGTTATAAGAGGGATAGTAAACAATTTATTTCATGTACTAAGTCTAAATGATTAACAAGGACTGTTGAGTATTTTGAAGTTGAGACTGGACTTTGCTTTGTCATTATTAATTAGTAATATTTTCCATAAATACTGATGTGTAAGGGAGAGTACATGTGCCAAATATTACATGTATAAATATTGATAGCACATGTGTCAAAAATTGCCAAATGTTCTATTTTTTAGACTGCCACTTTTAGTTCTTCTTTGGGATCCAGTTCAGACCATGGATATGGATGTAATAAAGTCATACGGGATCACAAAATAAAAAGTATGGCCGGACCTCAGTGCTATTGGAGTGCTCATCATACTAAGACACGAATGGTCGTAGGTGGTAGGAAGTGGTGTGGAGGTACACCACTCTGAGGTAGTGAGGTGTGTACGGGAGCAAAGATACTTGCTGGTTTCTGTGAGTGATTTCAAAGTACCAATGTGTGGCCTTTAAAGTCATCATTAGGAAGAGATGTACACAACCCAAGTTAGTATATAAAATACCAGTATTTGTAGGTGAAAGTATCTAGAAAACCCTTGGCCACAGAATCAAGGATAGGAACAGGGATTCAAGGAAGGGTCAGAAGTTCATGAATAGATTATCTGTCAAATGCTGAGAACAGTATTAACTATAAATTTTGAAGTTATAACAACTTAAGGTGTAGGTTTGAACTGCAATGTCTGTGGTTTAAACTCACCAGGCATTCCTTAGAACCCTATACAGGGACACTAAGTGTTGGAACTGATAGCCCTTAACAACAACATACGAATCAGTTTTAGTGTCATCCTTAACAAAAAATACACTTTTACCTCACTTCCACCTGTTTCCTGTTTCTATTCTTCCTTCTTTCCCTTGTGCTTGAATACATACTGCCCTTTTGATATCAAATAGTTCATTATTTTAAGGTGGTTATATCTCCCCAGTATTTTTGTTCCACCTATAGACTAGTCTATTGTTTGGCTGCAATATGAGACATGGGTATTTACCTTTACTACAAATATACGATGAGTATGGTGAAGCATGCTTCTTACACACAGCTAAATATCTTAGGGAATGAGTCACTGGAATTGGGGTCTGAGAGCCATAGTCTCAAGACAATGCTCTGCATTGCTGTGTAGCAACTGGGGTCTTAAAAGCTCATGAGAGGTTATTTAAGGTGCATCTAAGTTGCAACTAAAGTTCTCTCCCTATCTGGAGGAAAGACGAGTGATGAAAATCAAAGATGCAGGGAAACAAACAGTCAAGTGGACTAATAGACCTTGTGATCCTGAGACCAGAAGCACTAGATGGTGCCTGGTTCCCACTATCAATCACTCAAAAAGGAATTGCAATAGAATGTCCTGGATAGAATAAGAGAAAAATGTGAAACAAAACTCAAAATCATAAAAATGATCAAGTTTACTGATTAGGTAGAGAATGGAGAAACCCCTGAGACTATGGTCTTTTGCAATAATTCAGGTCTGGAATAAACTTGAAACTTTCATCAAATCTTATTAGTCTTAGTCTATACTTTTTCATTGTATTTAGGGCAGACCAACAGGATAGCCATGATAGAAACAATCATTGGAATAAATAATTAACTTTACCTTTACATGAATGATATTTTCTTTTATTTTATCCCAATAATTTGGGAAGATAACTAGGGATGCTGTTGTTGCTGTTAAGTGCCATTGAGTCAGTTCTGACTCATAACCATCCTGCATAGAGTTTTCCAGGAGTGGCTGGTGAGCTTGAGCCACCAACCTTGCAGTTCAAACTGACCTTGTAACCTAGTGCATTAACCCACAGTGCCACACCAGAAGTCCGTAGCTAGTAATATCAGTTATCGTTTCAATTTGCTATTTTATAGTAACTAGTTTTATTGGCAAGTTTAGTAAAAAAAAAGAAAATTTAGACTTTGTTTTATTAATATGCCTATAAACTCCATTTTAAATTGTGAGTTGACACTTTTTAAGTGTTCAATAGATTTGTGGGGGAACTTCATGATATCAGAAACTCATGATTTTAAAATATATATCATGAATGTGACAAAGGGCACTGGTAAAATAAAAATAACTTCTAATTTTCCAAAGTGAAAGTCACGAACATATAAAATTCTGACATTGGCTAATCTTATTATATCATAGTGGTCCTGGTTCCCTCAGCACTGTATTTGTAAAGTTCTAAGTCTGTAAATTCCACATGTAGTCACGTTTTTAACTAAAACTAGTAAAAATAGAGCAGAAAGAATGTTTCCTGCCAGTTCTATTCAGTAGTATGTTAATCAGATTGCAGTAATAAGTATGAAACAATGCATGCAATTAGCAATGGTTAATTTGAAACTACTTCATGTCAGTTTTTTTCAGAGCAATACGTTAGTAGAGTAATTATTTATTACCCTGAGGACATGATCAATGATATCTCTCTATAATAATGTCTGCAAAAGGAGTAGGCATCTTTATCTGCATTAAAAGCAAACTACAGAAGCTGGGTTTTTTTCTGCTTAAAAGAAAAAAGAGAAAAAAAAAACTAAACTATTCCCAACTACTTCATTAGAAATTATAAATAAATCATTTGTTACATTCAGTATTTTTATGATATCATACTGATGAAAAAAACAAAACAAAACCATATTAATGAGGTAATCCACAAAGCCTACATTTATTGAGAAAGGGGAAAATGACCCATTTCTAAATGTCATTATAGTCATTAATGTGTATGTGCTAGACCCTTTCACAGATAGGATAATTCACTAGTCCCTTAGTTGGATCTTAGGGATAGAATTTATAGGAAGCCCTGAGTGATAACACATGGTCTACACAGAAGAGTCACTGTTGTCCTAAGGCTAGGAATAGATGCCAGGTTAACCAGGTGGCTGCAATTAGATGGTGTACTTGAATAATTGGGGAGGTTGCATTAGTGGATACCATCTTGGCTTTCAGAATTTATTGTATATTGGACAAGGATTGCTATATGTCTCCACAGCCAATTAATTTACCTAACTCCGTAAAATATCCATCATTCTGAGAAGGACCAGAAAACAACTCACCTTTAGAAACAGTGTGGACAATGGAGGGAAAGTAACTGCAAAATGGAATACACAAAAAGGGATAATACCAGAAGTTGGACCAAGCAATAACATTTAGAATGGTGCATCCACACTGCATAAGTGCAGGAGTCTCCATTCATTTCTGAATGGCATTGCAGGAGTTGGACATCTAACATCCCGCAGTTTCACATGGGGCACCCAACCTAAAGTAATGATGAGGATGACAGGAACCCTTCATATAGGACAAGTACCTATTATTCTACCATGATATCGAAGGGAGAAATCAAGGCTAAAGGCCAGAAAAGGAGAATCAAATGGAAAACATGGGTCAGGTTTAGAATTTAAGAAAGATAGAGGTATACAGATGATCCTTTTTTACCTCAGGGGTTGACCTTATAATTCTAATGGAGTCAAAGATAAAGCTAATACAATCAAAATACTAATTTATATACTTTACCCAGAAAGTTAGTATAGTATAATGTGCCAAAGGAAGCACACACCTATTTTTCAAATGTGTAAATTGTTAATAATATTTACCTTAAAGAGAGCTGAAAATTTAACATGAGAATTGTGTAAGATTGTGATGTTCTGTAATGCAATTGCCTAATTCCTTTTTCTTCATCCAGACACAGCATTTCCTCACTAGCATATCCATCATCCTTACACCCCAGAATTTAGTTCTGCCGAGGATTGTTATACTGTACATGATGTGGCTACTTGAGTATTTTATTCATCTGAGTGTGAGAGTTATCGACCCTGTTAAAACACTTTCAGTTCTTTCTTGTAGTTTTTTTTTTCAAATTTAAACAGTAGAAGACAGTAACATCTGTTGTTACTAAGTGCTGTTGAGTCAGTTCTGACTCAAAGCTACCCTATATAGAGTTTCCAAGGAGGGGCTAGTGATTTTGAACCTCCACCATTGTGATTCAAACAGACTTGGAATCCAGTGCTTATCCACAGCATCACACATCTGGTGTGCTACTCAGTAAATGTGAAACTAAGAACTATCAGTTACCATGTTCCCTGACATTCTGACCTTCTAATTTACCAAGCAGGGGTCCTGGTGTGGCACTGTGGGTTAATGCTCCAGACTGCAAAGCGGTTTGAACTGCAAGGTCAAGGGTTCAAATTCACCAGCTGCTCCTTGGAAACCATATACAGGATTGTAGTGGGTGAGAACCGACTCGATGGCACTTAACAACAACAACAACAATTTACCAAGCATGAAGTTCTTATCTAGCAAGTCCCTCCTGACAACATATCTAAAGAATTAGAGATGAAGTTTTGCCATCCTCACTTCTAAGGAGCATTCTGGCTGTGTTTTTGCCAAGACAGACTTGTTTATTATTCCAGCAGTCCATGGTGCTTTCAATATTCTTCACCAAACCCATTATTAAAATGCATCAATTCTTCTCTGGTTTTCCTTATTCATTGTTCAATTTTCACATGCACATGAGATGATTGAAAAACTGTGGTCTGGGTCATGGGCACCTTAGTCCTCAAACTGACATCACTCTTTAATAGATTAAAATGACATTTTGTAGCAGATTTGCCTAATGCAATATGTCATTTGAATTCCTAATTCCTATTTCCCTTATTCTTGATTGTAGATACAAGCAAAATGAAGTCTTGGACAATTTCAATCTTTTCTCCATTTATCGTGATGTTGTTTATTAGTCCAATTGTGAGGATTTTGTTTTCTTTATATTGAGGGGCAATCCATATTGAAGGCTGCAGGTTTTAATCTTCATCCATAAGTATTTCAAGTCTTGTTGTTGTTGTTGTTGTTAGGTGCCTTTGAGTCGGTACCGATCCATAGCAACCTTATGCACAGCAGAACGAAACATTGCCTGATCCTGGGCTAACCTCACTATTGTTGCCACACTTGAGTCCATCGATGCTGCCACCTGGCCAATCCATCTCATTGGGGGTCTTCCTCTTTGTCTCTGACCCTCCACCTTACCAAACATGATATTCTTCTCCAGTGACTGGTCCCTCCTAACAATATGTCCCAAATATGAAAGATGAAGTTTGACCATCTTGGCCTCTAAGGAGCACTCTGGCTGCACTTCTTCCAAAACCGGTCTATTGGTTCTTTTGGTAGCCCATGGCACTTTTAGTATTGTCTTCCAACACCATAACTCAAAAGCATCAATTCTTCTACAGTCTTCCTTATTCACTGTCCAGCTTTCACATGCATATGAGGTTATTGAAAATACCATGGCTTGGGTCAGGAACACCTTAGACCTCAAGCTGACATCTTTGCTCTTCAACACTTTAAAAAGGTCTTGTGCAGCAGATTTGCCTAATGCAATATGTCATTTGATTTCTTGACTGCTGCTTCCATGAGTGTTGATAGTTGATCCAAGAAGAATGAAGTCCTTGACAACTTCAATCTTTTTTCCATTGATAATAATGTTGTTTATTGGTCCAATGGTGAGGATTTTTGTTTTCTTGACATTGAGATGCAATCCATATCGAAGGCTGTGCTCTTTAATCTTCATAAGTAAATATTTCAAGTCCTCTTCACTTTCAGCGATCCTCTTAGCTTCCAGCAAGTAAGGTTGCCTCATCTGTATATAGAAGTTTGCTAATGAGTATTCCTCCAATCTTGATGTCATGCTCTTCTTCATATAACATCATTTCCCAAATTAATTGCTCAGCGTACAGACTGAATAAGAATGGTGAATAAGTAAAATGGCTTAAAATTAGGAAAAGTACATAATGGTTTTAAATCACAAAAGCTACATATCGAAGTTATGTACCTTTCCTGATTTTAAACCATTCAATATCCCCTTGTTCTGTTCAAATGACTAGTCCCTGACATACAGATGTACAGAACAATTACGTGTTCTAGACTGCTCATTTTCCCCAATGTTGTCAATAGTTTGTTATGATCCACAGAGTCAAATGCTTTGCATAGTCAATAAAGCACAAACATCTTTGGGATATTATCTGCTTTCAGCTAAGATCCATCTGATGTCAGCAATGATATTCCTTGCTCCATGTAATCTTCTGAATCCAGTTTGAATATCTGGCAGTTCCTTGTAGATGTGTTGCTGCAACAGCTTTTTAAAATTATCTTTAGCAAAACTTTGTTTGCATGTGAGATTAGTGATATTGCTAATGATTTCCATATTTCACTGGATTACCATCCTTAGGAATGGACAAAAAAAATTAATCTTTTCCACACATTTGGTCAGGCAGATATCTTTCAAATTTCTTTCTTTAGGCAAGTAAGTGTTTATAATGCTGAATAAATTGACTGAAACATTTCAATGTGCATTCTATCAATTCCAGGAGACTGGTTTTTCACCAGTGTCTTCATTGCAGTTTGTGCTTCTTCCTTCAATACCATCAATAACTAATCATATTCAAACTCTTAAACTTCGTCCTTCCATCTTGTTTTGATATTTCCCTATATCATTTAACCACTTGAGTCCATCGATTCTGCCACTTGTCCAATCCATGTCGTTGGGGGTCTTCCTATTTTTCTCTGACCCTCCACCATACCAAACATGATATCCTCCTTCAGTAACTGGTCCCTCCTGACAATATGTCCGAAGTATGAGAGACAAAGTTTGGTCATTCTGGCTTTCAAGGAGCACTCTGGCTGCACTTTTCCCAACACGGACCTGTTTGCTCTTTTGGCAGCCCATGACACTTTCAATATTCTCCTCTAACACCATAACCCAAATGCATCAATTTTTCTACTGTCCGACTTTTGCATGCATATTATTGAAAATACCTTGGCTTGTGCTAGGCATACCTTATTCCTCAAGCTGACATCTTTGCTCTTCAACACTTAAAAATGCCTTGTGCAGCAGATTTATTGAATGCAATACATCGTTTGATTTCTTGGCTACTGCTTTCATGAGTGTAGATGGTTGATTCAAGAAAAATGAAGTCTTTGATAACGTCAATCTTTTCTCCATTGATAAGGATGTTGCTTATTGTTCCAGTGGTGAGGATTTTTGTTTTCTTTTCATTAAGATGCAATCCATACAAAAGTATTTGGTTTTTTATCTTCATCAGTAACTATTTTAAGTCCTCTTCATAATCACCAAGCAAGGTTGTATCATCTGCATTCCACTGGTTGTTAATGAGTCTTCCTCCAATCCTGATGCCACCTTTTTCTTCATATAACCCAGCTGCTCTGATTATTTGTTCAGCATACAAGTTAAATAAGTATGGTGAAAGAATACAACCTTGTCGCACACCTTTCCGAATTGTAAACCATTCAGTGTTCCCATGTTCTTTTCAAACAACTGCCTCTTGGTCTATGTATGTACAGGATCCTGATGAACACAACTAAGTGTTCCGGAATACTCATACTTCGCAATGTTGTACATAGCTTGTCATGAGCCACACAATTGAAGGCCTTTGCATAATCAATAAAGCACAGATAAACATCTTTCTAGTAATTTCAGCTTTCAACCAAGATCCGTGCGACATCAGCAATGGTATCCCTCGGTCCACATCCTCTCCTGAATCCAGCTTGAACCTCTGGAAATTCTCTGTCAGTGTATGCCTGGCAGCCATTTCTGTATTACCTTTAGTAAAACTTTAGTAAAATTTTACTCACAATGAATATAAAATATTGTCCAATGATTTCTGCATTCCGATGGGTCACCTCTCTTTGGAATGGGCACAAATACAGATCTCTTCCAATCAGTTGGCCAGATAATTGTCTTCCAAATTTCTTGGCATAGATTAGTGAGTGCCTCCAGTGCCAATTCACTTCTTTATAAATTTCAATTTGCATTCCATCTATTCCTAGTGCCGGGTTCTTTGCCAATTATTAGATGCACTTTGAACTTCTTTCTTCAATGTCATTGGCTCTTGATTATATTTTACCTCTTGAAATGGTTGAATGTCAACCATTTCCTTTTGGTACAGTGTCTCTGTGTATTCCTCCCATCTTCTTTTGATGCTTTCTGCATCATTCAATAATTTGCCCAGAGAATCCTTAAGTAATGAAAGTCTAGGCTTGAATTTTTTTCTTCAGTTTCTTTACCTTGAGAAATGCTGAGCGTGTTCTTCCCTTTTGGTTTCCTAACTCCAGATCTTTGTACATTTCATTGTAATATTTGACTTTGTCTTCTTGAGCTGAGCTTTGAAATTTTCTGTTCATCTCTAGTACCTCTTTGTTTCTTCCATTTAGTTTAACATTTCCATGCTGGAGAGCAAGTTTCAGAGTGTCTTCTTACATCCATTTTGATATTTTCTGTCTTTCTTGTCTTCTTAATGACTTTTTGCTTTCTTCCTGTCTGATGTTCTTGATGTCATCTCATAACTATTCTGTTCTTCAGTTTTCAGTGTCTAATGTATTATTTTTTTCTTCAGATGGTCTCTAAATTCAGGTGAGATATATTCAAAGTCATATTTTGGCTCTCAAGTACTTGTTTTCATTTTATTCTGCTTCAGTCTAATTTGAATTTGAGCAAATGATGGTCTGGTCCACAACCTCCCCCTGGCCTTGATTTTGGTGATGATTTGTCTTTTCTACTTTCTTTTTCCACAGATGTAGTCAATTTGATTTATGTGTATTCCATCTGGTGAGGCCCATGTGTATAGTAATCTTTTACACTGTTTAAAAAAGGTAATGGAAATGAACAAATTTTTGATTTTTCAGAATTCTATCATTCGATCTCCAGCATCATTTCTATCATCAAGGTCACATTTTCCAACTACTGATATAATTCCTACTATTCTGGTCTTTGATATTCCATGTCTAATGCATCAAATCTGGTCTTTAGATGATCTCTAAGTTTAGGTGGGATATATTCGAGGTTATATTTTGGCCCTTGTGGATGTGTTCTAATTTTCTTAATCTTCATGCTGAATTTGTAGATGAGCAATTGATGGTCTGTTCCACAGTCTGCCTCTGGTCTTGTTTTGGCTCATGATATAGAGCTTTTCCATCTTCTCATTCCACAAATGTAGTCAATTCTTATTTCTGTGTATTCCTTCTGGTGAGGTCCATGTGTATAGTCATCTTTTGTGTAAAAATATATTTGCAATGAAAAGGTCATTTGTTTTACAAAATCCTATCATGTGATCTCTAGTGTCATTTCTATCACCAAAACCATTTTTTCCCCCAACTACCTATTCTTCCTCTTTGTTTCCAACCTTTGCAATTCCAATCGCTAATAATTGTCAGTACATATTGATTGCATGTTTGGTCTATTTCAGAATGAAGAAATTGGTAGAATTATTTGGTTTCATCATCACTAGCTTTAGTGGTCGATGCATAAATTTGAATAATAATGATATTAATTGGTCTTCCTTGCATACGTATGGATAGTATACTATCACAGACAGCATTGTACTTCAAGACATTTAAGACAAAAATTTCAGCTCATTCGTGCCTACCATATCAGTCTTTATGAATTCCATTCAATATTTGACAATTTCCAATTTTCCTAGATTCATAGTTTACTCATTCTATGTTCTGATTATTAATAGATTTGTGCACTTGTTTCTCCTCAATAGAAGTTGTGCTCCATCAGCAATTGAGGGTTCCAAAAGCATCTTGATTGCATGTTTGATCAATTTCAGACTGAAGAAGTTGGTAGAATTTTTCAGTTTAGTCATCACTGGTTTTCCTTTAGCTTATGCTATTAGTTTCTCAATAGTTGCTTCCACAGATGTGTATTTCATCTAGTGAGGTCCATATATATAGCTACATATTATGTTGCTTAAAATAAATGTTTGCAATCAATAAGGCACTGGGCTTAGAAAATTATATCATGTGGTTTCCAGCATCATTTCTATTACTAAGGTCATATTTTCCAACTACCCGTCCTCCTTCTTTGTTTCCAACTTTCACATTCCAATGTTGTTGCTGTTAAGTGTCATCGAGTTTGTTCCAACCCATAGGGACCCTGTATAGGGTTTCCCAGGAGCAGCTGGTGAGCTTGAACCACAGACCTTAAGCCTGAAAACAACCTTGTAGTCCAATGCATTAACCCACAGAACCACACCAGGACTTCTCACATTCCAATAAGCAGTAATTATTAATGTATCTTGACTGAATGACTGAGCAAATTCTGCCTGAAGAATTTGGTAGAATTCTTAAATTTCATCATCACTGACTTAAGTGACTGGTGCATAAATGTGAATAATTTTGTTTTTAGCTGGTGTTCTATGTAGTTGTATAGATATCATTTCATCACACACAATATTTTATATCAAGATAGTTTTTGAAATGCTCTTTTGATGATGAATGTGACACCATTCCTCTTCCATTTGTGGAATAGTTCCTGGAATAGTAAGCTACAAATTGCCTGATACAGCTCACTAATGCCTTGAATATCAATTTTTATGTGTTCCATTTTATTTTTAATTACTTCCAATTTTTCCAGATTCCTAATTCATGCATTCCATGGTCCAATTATTAGGTATTTTGAAGATATTTCCTTTCATTTTGAGCAAATGAAAGTTCTGAAAGATTTGCTCCATCCATGTCATTGAGGTTAACTCTACTTTGAGGAAGCAGCTCTTCCCCAGTCTTATTTCGAATACCTCCCAACATGAAGGTCTTATCCTCTGGCACTTTATCTAATAGTGTTCTTGCTGCTATTCATATGGTTTTCAGTGATAACCATTTAGAAATAGTCCTCCTTCCTTCTTCCTAATCTGGAAGCTCTGCTGAAAATTGTCCACCCTGGGTGACTGCTAGTAATTAAAATTTTGGTGACATAGCTTCCTGCATCATAGCAACACAAAAGCCACAATAGTATGACAAATTGTCAGTCAAGTGGTGGAGCACACACTAAGTTTTAAAAAACAAAAAATCAGAACAGGGGCAGGCAGCAGCAACGTGACCACAACTATTGCACTTATGATTAAGTCTATGCAATAGTACATAATTTTCTTTTAATTATTTGAAATATATTGCTTTTGCCTTGTTGTGTGCTGTTGAATGCTGTGTTCTGTGCTGAGTGTTGTGTGCTGTTGAGATTCTGACTCATAATAACCTTATAGGAAGAGTAGAACCTATTCCATAGGGCTTCCTAAGCTGTAATATTTATGGAAGCAAATCTTTTCTCCTAGGGGACGCTGGTGGATTGGAACCACTCACCTTTGCTTAGCAGCTGGAAGTTTAACTATTGCACTATTAGGGCCCCTCGAGTTTTTTCTTTACTAGTTTGTGCCATTTGAGTTAAGGGCATATGCCTTTTGCTTATTATAGGTATACTCAGTACCTCTAACAATAATGTCTATAGTCATTGCAAACTAAAAATTCCACTGCCTTTAATCGATTCTATCTTATAACAATGCAATATAGGGTTCCAGAGACTAAATCTTTAAAGGAGCAAACAATCTTTGGAGCAACCGGTGGGTTAGAACCACTTACCTTTCAGTTATCAGCCCTATGATTATCTCACAGCACCAATAGTGTTCAGAATAAAATGTTGTTATTAGGGCCTGTTGAATTGCTGCTGACTCATAGTCAGAACAAAATTGCTAGTTTTCAGAATTGGCAGAACTTTGTTATTTTCACAATTGCTCTTATTTTTGAGCCCATTGTTGCAGCCACTTTGTCAATCTATTTCATTGGGGGTCTTTTCCTCTTTTTTTTCTGACCCTCTTTTGTCACTTGTTGTTAAGTGCCATCAAGTTGGTTCCAACCCATAGCTACCCTGTATAGGATTTCCAAGGAGCAGTTGGTGAGCTTGAACTGCCAGCCCTGCTATTCAAACTGAACTTGCAGTCCAGTCAGTGCATTAACCCACAGCACCACACTAAGATCTCTACTAGAATACAATTGAAAACTTTGAAATGTCAAAAAGCAAATTCTTTCATCAATTAGCCAATCAATGCTCTTTGGGTTTCTACTTTAATTTTGGACTTCTGGTGTGGCACTATAGGATCAGCACTGGACTGTGAACCACAAGGTCAACAGTTCAAACCACCTTGGACACCAATAAAAGGTTGTTTTGATCTGGAATCATTTGACTACACTTAACAACAAGAATAGCAGTTTCCTTTAGCTGTTTGTTTGTTCTTTATAATTCTTTAAATTATAATGTAGTTATTGTTGTTCGGTGTCTTTGAGTTTGTTCTGACCCACAGTGACCCTGTATAGGGTTTCCAAGGAGTGGCTAGTGAACTTGAACCACTGACCTTGATCTAACTGACTTTGCAGTCTAAAGCATTAATCCACAGCACCACATAGAAACCAAGAAAATACTGACTAGTCAATTGATGAAAGAATTTGCTTTTTGATATTTCACTTTAAACTCTCTTAGGACCCTGGGTTACTATGTGATACACTAAATGTAATGACTCCTGTATAGTGTACCACTTTTGCATCAAATTGGCTACACAATTGGTATAATTCAGTTTGCTATTAGTTTGTCAAGTGTAGTGGCACTTTAAGAAAATCTGAAGAATTTAGAGGAATTTTAGACATTTCTTACTTTTCTACTTACCTGTCAGCTTAGAAAAATCTAGGATAATAGTCAAATCCTTGATATCTAAGCAGAAAATCAAAAGTCAAGTTTTGAGATTTTCAGAGTCCTTGCTTAGTAATAAGCAAAGTTACCAGCAATAGAGAAATATTTCCTATTTGATTTTATTAACTGATTGATATGAATTAATGCATTAGAATATTTGATTGTGTCATAAAATGTGTATATGAGCATCATTATTCAATTTAATGTACCTATTACTGGTTGATGTGCCATTATATTAGGCTAAATTAAAAGAATTTTATGGAAAAAAAATTACAATTAAGGACTCAAAATTGATTGCATTCATAATTTCAAGGAGTGTATTCTGTTCCGTTAATATTTTGAATAATTATAATAACATACCAGAAAACAATGTGGAAAACTAGGGAGGTAAGCAAAGTAAAGCAAAGAAAAATGTATCAAAGAGTCAAAAATGAAGTCCACTTTCTATCTTAAGTTCAATATTTTCTCTTTAACTCAAGTACTTAGAAAGTAAGAGTAAGAAAAGTCACATGGTTAATAGCTTACCTCAGCAAGTAAGTTTTAGATCACATCTCATAAATGAGATGGATTTTTCTTCTTTCATTTTCCAAATTAGAAAATAAATTATTTCCACATGAAGTTTTACAATTTTAAAATGATGTTTTCATAGAAAATAGGGTGGCAAAGTTCCTGAACAAACTCATTTCAGTCTCTTAAAATAACACTTGCTTTATGAAGAGTGTCCAGTATGAGGGGTTTCAAGGACATTGACTGTTAGGTAGCAAACCCGGACAGTACCCTGGGCAAACTGGGTTGGTTGATCACCATGTATTTGTATATGTGCAAATCATTCTGTATTACTCACAAACTTGAAAGATGTTATATCCTACCCTCGTAGATTTGGAGTCTTGGTGTGGTTCTATAGTATAATGCACTGCATCCTCAGGTCGGTTTGAATTGCAAGTTCAGCAGTTCAAACTCACCAGCCACTCCTCAGAAACCGTACAGACACTTAACAATAATAACAACAACCTTGAAGACTTAAGTGTGCTTCTTCACTATAAATAGATGAAGTTTGGGTTACTGTTGGAAAGTATGGCAAAGGTATACTGAAGTTTTTCTAAGAATTCTAGTTGCTATAATTTCTAAGGAACAGACAAAGCTTTTTAATCAGGAAATGTTGTATCCTATCTAATGGAGAGTGACACAAGTCAAGAGTACTGGAATCCCACTGGAGTTTGTACAAGTTCAAAATTAAACACAAATCCAGACCTACTAAATCAGGAACTGCAAATTAACAAGATCCCCCAGGTGATTCATAGACACTACAAAGACTGAGAAATACTACTTTAAATTCTTTTACAGGAGTTTTCTAAATGAACTACAGTTTTCTTTACTATCACCTTTCTTTAGAATTCCTGTCTAGTCCACTAAAAGCTAGCATAGTCTCATTATCTAAACAAATTAATTTGGAACATGTAAGCATTTGACTTGGTTGAAAAAGCAACTACTGGTGTAGTTACTAAACAAGAAGGCATTAACCAATTTAGTCAAACCACCTTTTTTTTTTTTTTTTTTTGCCATATGACAAATTACTTTTTCATAAATTAATGATGCTATAAAATAATCGGTATTGTTCTTGTTATTGTGGTTAGGTGTAGTTAAGTCTGATACATAGTGATACAATGCACATAGTTTGAAACACCACCATGTCTACTTCATCCTCAAAATTGTTACACTTGAGCCCATTGTTGCTCTCTGTGCCAATCCATCTTGTTGGGCTCCTCCTCTTTTTCCCTGGCCCTCCAATTTACCAAAAATAATATCCTTCTCCAGGAACTAGTCCCTCCTGATAATGTGTCCAAAGCATGAGAGACTAAGTCTTGTCATCCTTGCTTCTAAGAAGCATTCTGCCTGTATATCTTACAACACAGATATCTTTGTTTTTCTGGAAGTCCATGGTACTTTCAATATTTTTCTTTAATACCATAACTCAGTGCATCAATTCTGCTGTCTTCCTTATTCATTGTTCAAATTTCAAATGCATATGAGACTACTGAAAGTGCCATGAGTTAGTTTAGGCACATCTTAATCCTCAAACTGATATCATTGCTCTTTAACATTTAAAGAGGTTCTGTGAAGCAGATTTGCTTAATATTATAGGCCATTTTTTTTTTTTTGACTGCTCCTTGCATGAGTGTTGATGATGACTCCAAGCATAATGAAGTCTTTGTCAACTTCAATGTTTCCTCCATTTATAATGATTATATTT
>NW_006408732.1:1345850-1349380 GCF_000296735.1 Chrysochloris asiatica
TTCATTATAATACTTGACTTTTGTCATCTTGAGCTGTCCTGTCAAGTTTTCTATTCAGTTCTTTTACTTCATGTTTTCCAGTTGTTTTAACTTCTCAATGCTCAAGAACAAAATTTTGAATCTCTTTTTACATCCACATTTGATCTTATAGTTTTATCCTCTCCTTTTAATGACCTTTTCCTGTCTTCATGGAAAATATTTTGAATGTCATCTCACAGTTCTTCTAGTCTCTGTTCAAAAGTTTTGACTATACCAAATCTGCTCATGAGATGGTCTCTAAGTTCAGTTGGGATATGTTCATGGTCATATTTTGGCTTGTGTGAACTTGTTTTCATTTTCTGTAGCATCAGGATGATCTTACAAATGAGCAATTGATGTTCTACTTCACATTCTGATCTTGGCCTCATTTTGACTGGCAATATTGAGCTTTTCCACTGTTACTATCTAAAGATGTAGCTAATTTGATTCCTTTGTATACCATCTGATTAAGTCCATGTATGAAATCACCTTTTATGTTGTGTAAAAGAAAATGTTTGCAATGAATAAGTCTTTGATCTTTCAAAATTCTATCATGTGATCTCTAGCATCATTTCTGTCACCACAACCATATTTTCCAACTTCTGATCCTTCATATTTGAGTCTCACCTTAATATTTTCAATTATCAGTAATTATCGATACATATTGATTGCATGTTTGATCAATTTCAGACTGAAGTAGTTGTTGTTGGTTATTGTTAAGTGCTATTGAATTTGCTTTGACTCTCAGCAACCCTGTATGGGATTTCCAAGGGACAGTTGGTGTATTTGAACCACTGAACTTTTGTTTAGCAGTTCAGTGTTTATCTTATAGTGCCACAAAAAATTCAGCATCACTGACTTCAGTATTGTTGGTGCCTAAGCATAAATAAGAGCATTATTTACTGATCATCCTTGTAGGCATATGATTAATATCCTGTCATAGATAGTGTTGTACTTCAAGAAAGATCTTGACATGTTCTTTTTGATGATGAATACTGTATCATGCCTCTTGAGTTTATTATTCCTGGCATAGCAAACCTTATGATTATCAAATTCATTGTGGCCAATGCAAGTTAATTTTGGCTCACTAATGACTAGAATATTGATCTTGATATGTTTCATTCCATTTTTGACAACTTAAAACTTTCCTAGATTCATACTTCATACATTCCATGTTATGATTAGTGATGGGTTTTTACAGATGCTTCTCTTCATTTTGAGTTGTGCCCTATTAACAAATGAAGATCTCAAAAGTTTTATTGCAGTCACAGCATCATGGGAAACTCTTTTTTGAGGAGGCAACTCTTCCCTACATTGAATTTTGAGTGCCTTCCAACAGAGGCTTTCATCTTCAGGCATTATTATCTGATAATATTCTGGTTCTATTCATAATGTTTTTATCTTCCAGCATTATAACTGGCAATATTCTGCTGGAATTCATAAGGTTTCCATGACTAACTATTCGGAAATAGTCTGCCTGTCCTTCTTCCTAGTCTGTCTTAGTCTGAAAAGCCACTGAAATCTGTCCACCATGGGTGACAAGTTGATATTTAAAATACAGGTGACATGTGAGTCCCGATGTAGCTCTGTGGATTAATTCATGGGACTGCAAAGTTGGTTAGAATTACAATGTCGATGGTTCAAGTTCACCAGCTGCTCCTTAGAAACCCAATACAGGGTCACTATGGGTCAGAATTGACTCGACAGTATTTACTAATAACAACAAGCTGTCAACATCACAGCACTATTCGAGCACTTCAGTACAACCGACTGGTGATCTCTAAATTAATGTAAACCTTTCTAGAAGGAACATTACTTGGAAAGTTTTTTCTTAGAAGTAGATTTAAATTACCGAAGGGTAAAAAGTTGTATGAGATTATTCAATATTGCACAGCCTTACTCTAGCTAGTTTGATTTTGTCAAGTTTTGTTGAATGTTTGTTTTTTAAATTTATTTCCTGCCTAATCATTTAACTTAATGTCTGCTATTTTCTTTGCAAATTAAATTTTGAAACTGAATATAATGCCTAGAACAAGGCATATTTTTATTAGATCTCTTTGTTTTGCATTGTTCTGTTGCTTAAAATCTCTGTCCTCACAACCACCAATTCCCAAATCTGCTGATTGGAAAACATGTGTTAACTTTTCAAAATTTTCTTCAAAAGCTATTTTCCATGCGTGCTGTATCCAGGTTTAGGTTCTATGTCTTATATTCTGGCTCTAACTATTTTTATATAACTCCATTCTAAACTAATTTTATATGATTAGTACATTGTATTATAACTGTTTTGTGTGGAAAATCCCTAAGTAGATTATTAAATCTTTTTATATGGTTTCCTTTGTATCATTAACAAAAATGATATAAACAGAAAGATAAGGGTTTAATAAAGATTTGTCAAATGAATAAATGAATTAGTGTTTGATGAAATCTCACTAACAATGAATATTTTACATATTCCTATGTAATTTTCTTTTTCAGTGAAATATGGATATCCAAGAAGAAACAGAAGACAGAAAAATTGTTGATGCTTGTGTTCGCAAACCTGATGCAGAACCATCCTTTCAGTGTATATAGTGAATACTGACTTTTAGACGGAAACTAAAGTAAAGATGCTCCTTGAACTATCTTTTCAAAGTGATCTTTGTTTAAAGACTGAGTTACTTTCTGTGCTGTGATGTAGGTAGTTCTATGACTTTCTCTGAATTCCACTACTCCTCATATATGACAAAATGGTCCACACTGCTCTTTTATCCCAATCAGATTATAAGCATATATGTTTTGATTTTCTAATACGTTACCTGATTAAGAATGAAATTTGATGATGCTGACAAAAAAAAATGCACTTAAAACTTGGCAAAGAGTTTTGAACTGCCAGGATAGAGGAAGGAATTTAACTCTGAAACAAAAAACACTTTTGGAGAAGATAGCTTTGATGTAAATGTCAAATGTGAGTTTAATTAAAGCATTCACCTATCTTATTTCTATTTTTGGAGAAAACTTACAAGTAGACCTTTTGAAGTAACCAAAATTTACCATCCTAGGTAACAAAGGTAGAATTTTCTTTAGAAATATAAGTTAGATATAATTTAGTGGATTTAAACAATTGCAGTTGTCATTCCAGTATAGGCTGATGACAAAAATGAGTGACATTAGCCAAGTTGGATCTGGAATAACACAAGAGTTCACATTAAAGAAATAACTTTAACTCAGCTTCAGCACATTAGATCATGTAGAAAAATAACTTCAAATTGCCATATATTTAAATTATTCAAAATAAGTGTTACATATATATGTGTGTGTGTATATATAGATATAGAGATATATGTATAGTTGTTGTTAAGTACCGTTGAGTCGATTCTGACCCATAGCGACCCTGTATAGGATTTCCAAGGAGCGGCTGGTGAGCTTGAACCACCGACCTTGCAGTTCAAATGAGTCTGGCACATTAGCCCACAGCACCACACCAGGATATATCTCTATCTCTATCTCTATCTCTATCTCTATCTCTATCT
>NW_006408732.1:1349480-1352513 GCF_000296735.1 Chrysochloris asiatica
TATCTCTATCTCTATCTCTATCTCTATCTCTATCTCTATCTCTATCTCTATCTCTATCTCCAGCTACATCTATATCTATATCTATATCTAGATAGATAGAGAGAGAGAGAGAGAGAGAGAGAGAGAGAGAGAGAGAGAGAGCTCTGGTAGTGTAGTGGTTACGAATCGGGCTGCGAACCACAAGGTCAGCAGTTTGAAACTAGCAGCCGTTCCGCTGGAGAAAGATGAGGCTTTCTGCTCCTGTAAAGATTTACAGCCTCGGAAACCCTGTTCAGGTTCGCTATGAGTCGAAACCGACTCCACGGCACATAACAACGACTATATATATATGAAATACTTACATAAATATTTTTAATATGTGCATAGGAAAATTACTGTTTAACTGTTGGCAAGTAATTTAAAAATGTTTTGTGCCTGGTTGCTAACTGAAAGGTTGGAGGATCTAGACTCCCCTGAAGACAGGCCTGGTGATTTACTTCTAAAAATTAAGCCATTGAAAATACTATTGATCACAGTTCTATTATTTACATATGGGTTCACCATGAATTTGGAGTTTACTCACTAGTAATTTTTAACTGGAACTAAATACAATATACAAGCAGAGCAGACATGGTCCATTAATCAATGATTTGTAACCTCTGTTTTACTAAACGTTTCTCTTTGAAAACTGATTTTAGACTGCTCAGTAACCATTAATAATTGCATGCTCTAGCAAAGTGGAATGTGTTCTGGAAACAGATGTTTTCCAAGGTGCAATGCTTATATGAAGAGCACTGCAGAATGGTCAAATAAGAAAGGAACTTACAGAGACTATCTTCATGACACCTGGAATGGGTTACTGGTGTGCCATTCATGGTGTTTATGAATCACTCATTATGTTTCATTAAGAATAAATAATCCATACAGGGTTTATAGGGATAGGCAGCTTAGACATTGACTACCTAAAATGGGGTGACATAAAGGCACAAAGTGTCTGGTTTGCAAATTTTCGAGGGGAAGTTTAGTTTCGGAGTACGGGTGAAGATAGAACCCCATTGAAACTGAATAGTTTTCATCTTGTCTAGACAGGTCTCATGAAAGGAGATTTGGATATGATTCTTATGATTCAGTAGTGAGTAAAACTGTTATTTTGACTAATTTCAACCATCACAACTGTAAAATAGAAGTTTTGTAACAAATATAAGGGAGTAGTTAATCTTACCACCCAGGAACAGAGGACCATAAGGCCATCAAGGGAGAAGAGAACGATCAGAATGTGGGACCTTATCCAGAAAAGCAGCGACACCAGAGCTGGAGGCAGAAATGATGACATAGAGTGATAGAGCAGCTGAGGACTCTAAACTCATGGAAAAAGAAAGACTGTGTGCTGTCGGCCAGGGGGTAGACTTGCAGACTGTGCCCTTTGGTTGATTAAATGATTATATATTCCTGAGTGTTTTTGTGTAAAAACAAAAAACAAAACAAAACAAACAAACAAACAAACAAAAAAACCCAGAGGAAATAGAAGCAATTACTGTTGAATGATTGTGGAATGATGATGCATGGAAGAGATTGTAATTATTGCAATGAAATGAGAGTAAAACCAGTGGTCTTCCATGTAAACTATCACTCAATTCACAATAAAAACTTTTAAAAAAGACAAAAAGAATAAATAATCCAGACTTTGAAAGGTGTATTGCTGGGTGATAGTGATTATTTTTCTGGGTACATCAACATTTATATGATGTTTTTCCTGAAGAAAATAGTTGCTCTAAATTTGGCCACTTTTAATAAGTGATGCAAATTCCTCTAGGTTATGCTTTCTATCCCTTATCCCTGAGATTTTTTTTTTTTTTTTTAAGTTAACGCTTGGTCTGTTTTGTGCTATGGGAATTTAAAAGTGTGCCATGTCTAGCAAAAATAGCCAACAGGAGAGCAGTATCCTCTCCCTGAGGCCCTACTGGCAATTTCAGCAACAGCTGTCAATGTAGAAATGTATCCAACAATGAAGATTTACAAAGAGTTGGCTGTAGCATAAAGAGCAAAGCAACATAGTAAAATGTAGACAAGGCAAACGAATTCAAGAGAAAGTGCTACTATGAATAAGCCCTCAAGGAATGCCCCTCTCTGTTCAATAGCTGGTATACTTCAAAATTTCATTTTTGTCTGTTAGTTTGAAGAGAAGCAAGGCCAGAATAATTTATGTATAAAAGGAATTGTGTCTTCTTTTGTACCTCAAAGAGGGTAAGGCATACATTATAAGGACTACACTCTATCATATGAGCATTTAATTCATAATATAATGCTTTACACTTCATCAAAACTTGATTCACAATTCTAACTTGTCTGCAGGCCAGCAGCAGTACTTACACACATCAGCATTACTGTTGTTGATTCTATATAAAAAAAGAATGACGTGTGTGGCACCTCATTCTTTATTCAGTGTACTGGTGGTGTCTTTTCTACCAGTGTTAAACCAAACATATTCTTCCTCTTTCTGCTCTTCAAGAATAGTGTCCATATCACCCTACTCCCAGTTCTACAACACAGATAATTTTACCAAAATAAACTAAGTGGGCTTTATGTAGCATATGAATAGCAACTGATAGCATCACCAAATATATCCATATTAAATCTTTCTATATCAGTAGGTTGGCAAAACCGTCTTTTATTTATTGATATTCACAATTATTCTTACAAAAGAAAAACATTAACCAAGATGGCCAAGAATATGTGTTTTGTTTGTTTGTTTGTTTTTAACATAAACTTTATCTGTTGAACATCATCCACTCTTCCTGGACTTCCTATTGTCATCCCTCTGAAGTCTCTGAGGTTGTCATTTCCTTTTCCACTGCAATGCAATAGAGGGACCCTGAAGCTTAAGTCTAACATTCTCATAATATAGAATATTTCTCAGAGTGATTTTAATGGCCCAAACAGAGAAATAAGGATTTGTTGACCATAACTTTGAATGTTTTTCCATTTATCCAATTTGTCTAAATGCAATTTGATTCTGAAATATGCACATGAAGTTGTTTATTGCCAAAATAAATA
>NW_006408732.1:1352613-1353135 GCF_000296735.1 Chrysochloris asiatica
TCAGCTCAAAAATCTACTGACAATGTACTGTTGAAGCTATTTAAAAAATATCTTTAGCAAAATTTTACTTGGATGTGATTTTAAGTATATTTTCTGATGATTTCTGCATTCCATTGGGTCACTTCTCATTGGAATGGGCATAAATATTATTCTCTTCCAATCAATTGGTCAGGTAGCTGTTTTTCAATATTCTTTACATGTTGTTGTCAGGTGCCATCGAGTCGGAACTGACTTATAGCGACCCCATGCACAGCAGAATGAAACAATGTCAGATCCTGGGCCAACCTCACTACCGCTGCCACATTTGACGCTATCAATGATGCCACCTGGCTGATCTGTCTCGTTGGGGATCTTCCTCTTTCTGTCCGACCCTCCATCTTACCCAGCACGACATTCTTCTCCAGTGACTGTTCCCTCCTGATAACATGTCCAAAGTATGAGAGACGAAGTTTAGCCATCTTGGCTGCCAAGGAGCACTCTGGCTGCACTTCTTCCAAAACAGATCTATTGGTTCTTTTGGCA
>NW_006408732.1:1353535-1356777 GCF_000296735.1 Chrysochloris asiatica
AAATAAATAAATAAATAAATAAATAAATAAATAAATAAATAAATAAATAAATAAATAAATAACAAAAAACTGTGTACAGGATACAATATGGGATATTAAACTCATTTCTTTCTAAATATCCTTGTCTCAGTCCAAATTGCCTTTCTATTCTGTTAGAAGCTTAATAAGAACAGCTCCAAGGTGTTATTCAATCAATTGCTGATAGTCAATTTTCACATATTTTAGGAAATTTCACTTCTAGTGACACTTTATTAAGAAGCAGTACATAGTGTGACACTGTGGGATAAAGCACTGGGCCACAAGATCCATTTGAACTACAAGGACAGCAATTTAAACTCACCAGCTGCTCCTTAGAAACCCTATGATGGATCTCTGTGATTCAGAACCAACTTGGGAACATTTAATAACAACAACATACAGACCACCACATGTGATTTAGAAAAGGGAAGTCATGGAGAAAAGTCAGTTATTCTAGAGGGACTCCTTTTGTAGGAAGTGATAGTGATTTTTTATGAAATTTTAAAAAATACTTAGATTAGGCTCATACTACCCTGATTTTGTTCCTTTATTTCTAGATGACAGAAATACATTAAGTGAAAATCAAAGATCCAAAGGACAAAGAGAAATAGCTTGCTGTCCATCACTCTGAATAATGAGATGCTGACTCTTAGCAACTTAAGTATCTACACTGTGAAACCAACTTTGCATGGCTGAAGCATCCACTCATTTCTAAATAACAATTTGTGTTATACTAAAAGGCTAGTACAGGCATAACTCATTTTATTGTACTTTGAAGATACCACATTTGTTTACGTATTGATGGTTGGCGGCAATCCTGCAACAAGTTATTGGAGCCATTTATATCCAACAGCATGTGCTCACTTTTTGTCTCTGTCACATTTTGGTAGTTCTCACAATACTTCAAACATTTTCATAATGTTATTATACACTTAATAGACTACAGTATAGTTTACATATAACTTTATATTTGTTGTTGTTGTTGTTAAGTGCTGTCGAGTCGGTTCTGATCCATAGCAACCCTGAACACGGTTTCTGAGGCTGTAAGTCTTTATGGGAGCAGAAAGCCTCATCTTTCTCCCATGGAACAGCTGGTAGTTTCGAACTGCTGACCTTGCGGTTCGCAGCCCAATTCTCCTTTTATATTTGTACTGGGACACAAAAAAGAAAAATCCTGTAGGATACTTTATTGTGATATTTGCTTTATTAAGGTGACCTGCAATATCTCTTAGTTCTGCATTGTATTACAGCACTTATTGTCCCCCTGATGAATGTCTAGTTATACTCTGTTTTCATTTTGCTTGCAGAAGGAGAATGTGTGTGAGAGGGCTCTTTCAATTCTTGCAACTAGGAAAGATCAAGGTGACTTTGGTGAGAAAAGTTGCCTTGTGATACTATCATTATCAATAATTAGCCACAGTTAGTAAGCTTCTATTAATCAAATCTGCATCTGGAAAGACTTTTAACTAATTTTGTGAGATGAACAGTGTGGTCTGAAAAATTTAAAGCATGAAAGGCAATATTGCATAACTTTGTAAGTCGATGCAGAAGTGAGAAGAAAGAACATATCATTGTTAAACAATTGTAAATTATAAGCAATTATAAATAATTAAACCTATTGTCTATAAAGGGGAAGCATTATGGTTCTTGTAGGATAAACACCAGATTGCTAACTACAAGACAGTGGTTCAAGCCTACCAGCTGCTCTGCAGAAAAAAGATTCATAAATCTTGGAAACCTTATGCAGGGTACTATGAATTAGAAACTCAACAATATATTGTCTATAAAATATACATAATGTACACATAAAACAAAATATAATCTATACAGCAAATTATTTATAATGGTATTCTCTGTAAGTTCCAAATAAAACAATCTTTAGATATATAGTCTACATATATCTTTCTCATGTGCTAGTTAATGAGATGCTTTAGAAAATATGTATATATGTAATTTTAAAAAATATGTAAATATACAAAGAATAAAGGGGGAAATCTCAGTTCCAGGGTCTATGGATAGGAAACCTAATCATTTCTAGGGGGAAATGTTAAAAACTCAAAGGAATAATGAAAGCAGGAAAGAAGTGATATGTATTTAAGGTAGGGATAATGGGAGTCCTGGTGTGACACTTGGATAAGCACTGGACCAAAAGGTCAATTTAATCTCAAGGTCAGCAATTCAAACCACTAGGTGCTCCTATGAAACCCATGAGTCAGAACCAACTCAAGGGAAATTAACAATAACTCTTAACAACAACACCAATGGTGAGTGCGATGAATGTAGAGAGAGTTAGGTAGTTAAGGGTATATTCAAGGAAGTAATTTTAATTAGCTATCAATGAATATGGAGTCCTGGTGTGGCACTGTGAGCTAATGCATCAGATTGCAAAGTTCTTTGAACTGCAAGGTTCAAGCTCACCAGCTGCTCCTTGGAAACCCTATACAAGGTTACAAGGGGTTGTATTTGGACATTAGCAATGATATCACTCATGCCACACCTTTTCTGAATCTGGCTTGATCCTCTGGAAGTTCTCTGTCAATGTATGATTGTAGCCATTTCTGTACTACCTTGAACAAAACTTTACTCACATGGGATATCAAAGATTGTCCGATGATTTCTGCATTCTGTTGGGTCACCTATCTTTGGAATGGGCACATATATGGATCTCTTCCAATCAGTAAGCCAGATAGTTGTCTTCCAAATTTCTTGGCAGAGATGAGTGAGTGACTCCTGAGCCACCTCACTTTGTTTGAAAGATTTAAATTTTTATTCCATCAATTTCTGGTGCTTTGTTCTTTGCCAATTCCTTCAATGCACCGTGGACTTCCTCCTTCAGTATCATTGGCTCTTGATCATAGGCTACCTCATGAAATGGTCAAACATTAGCCAGTTCCTTTTGGTACAATGGATATCATTGCTGATGTCTGATGGATCTCAGCTGAAAGCAGAGAATATCAGAAAGATGTTTACCTGTGCTTCATTGACTATGTGAAGGCTTTTTATTGTGTGGATCATGACAAGCTACGGAAGTCATGACAAGCTATTGTGAAGTATGAGTGTTCCAGAACACTTAATTGTGCTTATGAGGAATCTGTACCTGGACCAAGAGGAAGTTGTTCGAACAGAACTTGGAAACACTAAATGGTTTAAAATTAAGAAAGGTGTGCGACAAGTTTGTATTCTTTCTCTATACTTTATCAACCTGCATGCTGAGCAAATAATCC
>NW_006408732.1:1358417-1359894 GCF_000296735.1 Chrysochloris asiatica
GTTGCATCAGTACATCAACAAGGAGTTGCCTTCATAAAGCTTACCATTAATGGTAGAGAGAGATAATAAGTGTGTAAATAAGTGATCACCAAGCAGTCCTGGTGTGGTTCTAAAGGATAAGCAGTGCACCACAAGGTCAGTTGACTCTCAAGGTTGGAAGCTCAAATGGACCACCTGCCCCTGGGAAACCCTATACAGGGTCACTATATGTCAAAAAAAAACTAGGAGTACTTAACAGCAAATATTATATAAGTAAAGTATTCTTATATGTGGTATACTTTATTTGATTTTTTCTCATGTGTATCAAATAAAGTATACCACATATGAGAATTTATTGTTATAAGAAATACTCATACAAGTTACACTCATTTAAAAATAATAAAATAATTGTATATGCAAACATAACATATAAAACAAGAAAGATATAGTTCTGGATAAATAGGATAAGGTTATCTCTCTTTTTGAATACAGCAATAAAGTTTCAGCACAATGCATGTAGATAGGAATTCTAAAAAGTAAATAGGAAAATACAAATTGGGGAAGATAACCAGAATTTGAAATATCACTGAACAGACTGTGATTTTTATCATTTTCCCCTATCTTCCTCTAACTTGTGACCCCAGACATGGACAAAGTTATGGTAAGAATACAGAAAAATAAGATAACAAAAGGTAGAGCTTTCTGGTTGGAGGGCCAAAAGAAAGAATCCTAAGAAACCAGAAAGTTCTGGGGAGATTGCTGAGGAAAGAAATAGGGAAAGCAACGTGTAGAGTGTTTATGAGCTCTTGAGCTGCACATGCACGCATATAACCATGAATAGCGTACCACAGATTTTGGAAATTGAAGTAGGAGATAGGCCACTGGTCACTGTCACTCAGTGCAATGATCTGAATAACATTGCAAAATATTTTAATATTGAATGGATGTGAGAACCAGAACCCACAGAAATGGTGGACTGGTATAATATCAACATTTTTTATAGAATTTAACATGACCTGGAGTCTCAAAATGTAATACATAATATGTCCAGGATTGTGGTTATCACGTCAGTTCCAAATCATAGTGGAATTAAATGAATTGTCAATAAGATTTTTAAAAAAAAGAGAGAGAGAGAGAGAGAGAAAGAGAAAGTATATATAAATCATGAGGGAGTGAGTTAAATAAATTTTGGTCCATATATACAATGTAGTTATTTATGCATGTGTACATACTGAGATAAACAAGATATATTTTAAGTGGGAGAGCAATGTATAGAAGACTATGAATAGTCGTGTACTTTTTAAGCAATTTTGAACAACTGTGAATGAGTATTCATTTATAAGAATATATATGAGTTTTAAGAAAATCTATAACATATGCTGCTATAAAAATATTACAAAATTATATCATTTTGCTAAAAGAAAAAGAAAAACATTTGTGTTGAAAAATGCTAGAGATGTATGCCAAATGACTCACAATTGTAGAGTTACAAGTCTTT
>NW_006408732.1:1363394-1364652 GCF_000296735.1 Chrysochloris asiatica
GATATTATCCTGTCACACACAGTGTTGTACCTCATGACTGATCTGGATATGTTCTTTTTGACAATGAATGTAACACCATTCCTCTTCAATTTGTCATTTCTGTCATAGTAAACCATGTGATCATCAGATTCAAAATGGCCAATACCAGTCTATTTCAGCTCACTAATGCCTAAGATTTCAATGTTCATGCGCTCCATTTCATTTTTGACAACTTCTACTTTATCTAGATTCTTACTTCGTACATTCCATGTTCTGATTTTCAATGTATGTTTACAGCTGTTTCAATTCATTTTGAGTTGTGCCCTATCAGCAAATGAAGGTCCCTCAGGCTTTACTCCATTTGCGTCATGATGGTCAACTCTACTTTGAGGGGGCAGCTCTCCTCTAGTCGCATTTTGAGTGTCTTCCAACCTGAGGGGCTCATTTTCTGGCACTATATCGGACAGTGTTTCTCTGCTATTCATAAGATTTTCAGTGACTAAATATTTGGAAGTAGTTCGCCATTCTTTCTCGCTAGTCTGCCTTTGTCTGGAAGCTCATCTGAACCCTGTCCTCCATGGGTGACTCTGCTGGTATTTGAAATACTGGTGGCATAGCTTTCAGAATCACAGTAACTCACAAGCCACCACAGAACCACAAACTGACAGACAAGTGGTGGGGGGAAAAATGCCAGTCTGTTTTTCTTCTACAGGTTTTTCCTTCAATCATGAATCTCCTTTCCTAATAGCAGTTGTGGGGTGTTATGCAAGTTTTCTCAATTACAAATTCTCTAACTCTGAAGGTTCTGGATGGCGTTCAGGATTCTACCTAAGTCACCATATTATACAAAGACATAAAATAAAACATTTTTCTTCTAGGAAAATATTAGCTCACTTTTTAGCAAATCCAGGTGAGTATAGTTTGAAAGTGGGCTTATAAACTCTCTGTATTCACTATTCCCAATATTCATTTCCATTACACATACATGTCAATTTAACAATGGTTGTTGTTGTCAGGTGCCATGGAGTCGGAACCAACTTATAGAGACCCCATGTATAGCAGAACAAAACAATGTCTGATCCTGGGCCAACCTCACTACCGCTGTCACACTTGAGTCCATCAATGATGTCACTTGCCCAATCCATCTAGCTTGCTGTCTTCCTCTTTTTCTCTGACCCTCCGTCTTACCAAGCATGATATCCTTCTCCAGTGACTGTTCCCTCCTAACAATATGTCCAAAGTATGAGAGACGAAGCTTAGCCATCCTGGCCTCCAAGGA
>NW_006408732.1:1391266-1391945 GCF_000296735.1 Chrysochloris asiatica
AAAAAAAAAAAAGAAAAATAAATGGTTGATATTTAACTATTTCAACAGGTAACATATTATCAAGAGCCAATGGTACTGAAGGAAGGACAGGTATGCTGAAAACACTGGCAAATAACAAGTTCCCAGGAATTTATGAACTGTAAATAGAAATTTTTCAACAAATTGATGCAGCATTAGATGCATTCACTCATGTATACCAGGAAATTTGGAGGACTGCTCCCTGGTCAACTTCTTAAGAGAGCTCTATGTTTGTGCCCATTCCAAAGAGAGATAATACAATGGAATGCAGAAATCATCAGAAAATACCATTAATATAACATGAAAATAAAGTTTTTCTAAATATAATTTCTAAATATAATTTTAAAACCACATTGACAGGTCATACCATGGGTTCAAATTGGATTCAGACGAAGATTAATATCAGCTGGATCTTGGCTGAAAGCAGAGAATACCAGAAATATGTTTTCCTGTGCTTTATTGACTGACTATGCAATGGCTTTCCCACCCCCACCCCCTACCCCCAGAGCTTTTATTGTGAATTGAATGAAAGTTTATAGGGCAGATCATCAGTTTTACATTCAACAAATTATACACCTTGTTTCATTACAATGATTATAAACCCCCTCTATGTACCATCAGATAACAGTATTTCTCTCTATTCCTTTTAGCTTTTTTTTTT
>NW_006408732.1:1393866-1398094 GCF_000296735.1 Chrysochloris asiatica
TTCAATCAAAAGAATCTTATCGCCATCTCTTTTCACCAGACCCATCTAGAAAAGATGAAAACTATTCAGTGGTGACTCTTTCTTCCCCCACACACTCTTAAACTAAACTCCCTCTTGAAAACTTGTAAGCCAGTCACTTCATGCCTTTATCACCCCCACATTTTATGTAGCCATGTTTAAGCTGCTTGTCCCTACCTACCCTGTGTAAAGAGGGGATAGCATTGATACTTGATGTAAAAACTCTTTCCCTCTCTGTTGATATTTAGAGTTACTACTTCCATGAGTATAGGTCAGGTTCATCAAATTGTAGCAATTTAGCCTTGTTTCCTTTATCAAATTTGTTGTTGTTGTTTTAATCTTCCTCTAGTTGTTTTCTGATTATCAAGCCATCAAAGCTAGGTCAAATGAGTACTTTCTGCAACTTTGGGTGTTCTTATGCATATCCCCTCACTTCACATTAGCTGGATGGTTCACTTTCAGCTTCAGTCTTCTGTGGCTATGTCCTTGCCATGGGCTCAGGTGTCCCCAGGTCTCACCACACTTTGGACCAACCAACCATGTTATCTCCAGGTCAAAGGGAGTCTGTGAAACGTGGTTGAATTCAGCCCATTTCTTTATTTCCCCCTTTTCCTCTCTTCCACTCACCAGTAGACCAATGTCAGCAAGCATAGGCTAAATGGGACAGAGGTAAATAGTGATGCATGTTCAACCTTGTAACAACAGCACTCTGTGGTACAGGGATTGAGGCACAGTTTGAAGAGGGGAAATAATACTAAGATGTTTGACTGTCTTATGAATATTGGTTTCCCTTGCCTACTACTGTAAAATAGACACTTGAGTGGGATAGAAAGAAATGTCAGGAAACATGATTACAGAAAGCTTGTAAGCCTGTCTTCAGCATATAACTGATTGGAATACCTAAAAGGGGTTCTACAGCTTTCCCAGTGAAATAGGTCTCTTGCAGAGCCTTTGCAGTGTATAGGACCTTAGGTGGAATCCTGCATCCCATCCAGAACCTTCTGACATGGGACGTTCCCACTAGAAAGTACAAGCAAACCAGCCTGGAACAGCTAGAGCAACAGAAGATACATCTTCAAAGAAGATCATCAGGAATAACCCCAAACAAAAATGACAATATGACTGGTTATTATGAATTGGGCTGTGAACTGCAAGGTCAGCAGTTCGAAACTACCAGCAGTTCCGCTGGAGAAAGATGAGGCGTTCTGCTCCCGTCAAGATTTACAGCCTCGGAAACCCTGTACAGGGTCGCTATGAGTCGGAACCAATTCCACGGCACTTAACAACAACAACACTACAAGAATAAGCAAGTTGTTCAAGTGAAGCAATTAAATTCCTTCAGGACAAACTGCCCTCTAAGACTGAAACTTATAGGGAACACAGGAGCAGATATGTAAGTTTGCTCACACACACACACACACACATTTGGAATAAATGTGATATCATTCCACTGCAATTTGTCATTACCAGTATAATAAAACAAACAACTTTCAGAGTCAAACTATTACCAGTCTTGTTTAGTTTAGCAATGCCTACAATACTGATCTTTATGTGTTACACTTCATTTTTCAATACTTCTAATTGAATACTTCCTAGATTTATAGTTTGTATAAACTATGTTTGATTATTAATGAGAATTTGTAGCTGTTTCTTCTCATTTTAAGTCAGTTCACATCAGAAAATGAAGATTCTGAAAGCTTTGCTCCGTTTATGTCATTGGCACTTACTCTACTTTGAGGAGGCAACTCTTTCTCAGTCATATTTTTAGTGCCTTCCAACCTTAGGTCCTCATCTTCTAACATTATATCAGACAATTTCGCTCTATTCATATAAGATTTTCAGTGGCTAATTTTTCATAAGTAGTCTGCCTATTTCTTCTACCTTGCCTGTCTTAGCTTGTCAGTTGATTGTACTGCAGTGACTTACATGTTGCTATGATATTGAAAACTATGTCACTGGTATTTCAAATACCAGCAATGTCTCCCGTGATGGACAGGTTGCAGAAAAACGTCCAGATTAAGACAGAGTGGTCTATACATTTGTGGACATTAAATAAAAGTATTTTTAATTATGTGGACCTATTGACAACTGGAATAGCCAGTTTAGATGCACTTATATTCAATCTCTAGATTCCATGTCTACCAATCCTGTAAAAACTTTACTTTTCTGAAGTTGATAGGAGGCCTGGTGTGGTACTGTAGGAAGCACACAACCACAATGTCAGTTTGAACCATGAGGTCCGCAGCTCAAACTCAGCAGTCACTCTTCAGAAACCTTTATCAGGTCACTATGAGTCAGACAGACTTGACAGCACTTAACAACAGCAATAACAAGAAGTTGATAAGGCTTTGTTACCTATATTATGAAGGAAGAGAATAGTGGTTCCTATAATTACATAACTTTTGGTTCAAATGAGATAAATCCTCTGAGGATATCACTAAACCCCTTCTTACGTGTATATTGAAATATTGTTACACTGCTGTATTTCTTTTCATAAGTTGGGTTGCATTCACTGCAGATGGTGCATCTGACTTTAGAGCAGGTGTTGTAGCAGGCTTGTCCCCAGTATCCTGATGCTTATCACCTGGACAGTTTCCAGCCACAGATTGGACTTAGAATTATTGAGGAGATTGTCAGAGAGATTGATAGTATGAGCCATATTTGAATTATCCATGATAAATGACACAATCTCTTCCACACTTCTCAGAAGAGAAGCTGTGAATCACAAGACTGCTTAGATAAGCTTTATGAGTACTTCCTTCCATGTGGAAGGTGCCTAAAGGAACATTTGTACCTAGATTGGGGTCAGCTAAACATTACAGCGACTGAGTTTTGCTTTCTCACTGCTGATATATGAAAACCAGCGAACTAAATACAACCAAGGAAGTGCAGACTTTAAGACTATTAGTGGTTAAAATATTTCTGTGATTCAATTGGCAACAATTATCTATTTTATGCTCAGCACTGTGCCAGGTTTAATTAGTCAGGTTAGGCTAGATTGCAGAAACAAATAAAGCCTGAAATCTCAGTGGTTAAATATAATAAAATTTCATTGCATACTCATTTAACAGTCAAATGAGATTGGTGAGGTGAGAAGGGTAAGGACAGTGATAGAATCTTCTCCAAGCAATCATCTAGAGATCCAAGATACTTTAATCTCAATGGCTCTATTCTAAACTGGCCCCCAGAAACACTTCAGAAGAAAAAAAGAATAACAGATTAAGGGTGGAAGATGTTTATGGGCTAGATATGGATTTAATAATCATTTCCACCATTTTCTAGAACTAGGTACAAAACTCCAAACTAAACTCATAACTGTTGACTCAATTCTGGCTCATGATGACTCCATGTGTTATAGAGAAGAATTGCCTTACAGAGTTGTCTTGACTGTAATCTTCACAGAAGCAGATCACAAAAGCTTTCTTCCACTGTGCTATTGGTTAGGTGCAAAACACCAACTTTTAGGTCAACAGTTGAGCCAAATCATTGGTGTCACCCAGTAAACTATAGACCTTGTTTACAAATTCAAAGAAGAGAAAAATGAATTTTGGTGATTATTAGCAATATTTGTCACACAGGCATTACAGGAATGAAAATAAGAAAATAGTAAGGCAAAATTACAATCTTCTGGAATGTGAAATAACTTAATTTGAAAGGAAGGTTCTCATTTTAATTAATTTCTGTATTACCAGTAGATAATATTCTTTTCTAAAACATGGTAGGATGATTTTTAAAAGCACAAAAGTAAAGGCACATTTAGTTATAACCAGTTCAACTATATTAGTGATTTGTGTGTCATTAATTTAGACATTCTTGAACCAGCAGTCAAGTAAAACCCAGTTGATAGATTTATCAAGAGAGAAAAATATATATTTCTCAGTTCATTCAAGAGAAGAAACAAGTAATGCCATTCTTGGACTATTTAACAAGATCCATAGGATAAGCAGTTGGAATATACCAGCTCCTGCCTGGGAGAAAGATGTGGTTTTCTGCTTCCTCAAAGATTTAAAGCCTCAGAAAGCCAACCCAGGTCACTCTGAGTCAGAACCAACTCGACAGCGCTTAAAATCACCATGTTGTTGTTGTTGTTGTTGTCAGGTGCCATCGAGTCAGAACCGACTCATAGCGACCCTATGCACAGCAGAATGAAACAATGTCCAATCCTGGGCCAACCTCACTACCGCTGCCACACTTGACGCCATCAATGATG
>NW_006408732.1:1399086-1410288 GCF_000296735.1 Chrysochloris asiatica
GACAATTATCTGGCCGACTGAATGGAAGAGATCCATATTTGTGCCCATTCCAAAGAAAGGTGACCCAACGGAATGCGGAAATCATTGGACAATCTCTTTGATATCTCAAGCGAGTAAAGTTTTGCTAAAGGTAATACAGAACCGGCTACAATAATACATTGACAGAGAACTTCCAAAGGTTCAAACTGAATTCAGAAGAGGCCATGGAACGAGAGATATCATTGCTGATGTCCGATGGATCTTGGCTGAAAGCAGAGAATACCAGAAGGATGTTAACCTATGCTTTATTGACTATGTGAAGGCTTTCGATTGTGTGGATCATGACAACCTATGGACAACATTGAGAAATATGAGTTTTCCAGAACACTTAATTGTAATTCTGAGCAATCTGTAACAGCACCATATTATATATAAATTACAAATGAACCAACAATAAAGAAAAATCTCTAGCTTCTTAATTTTAGTCTACTTCATCCCCCACTGCAACCTAGACCTATGAAATTAGGTTCAGAGGTAATGAAAAAAAAAAAAATATTGCTACAAGATTCCATTTCATACATGTGTGGATTTGTTCTATACAATATTTGTTTAAACATGTCTCTGCAATCAGTGGATAGATTCATGCAAGTTCTCTCAGTAATACACTTACCGTAGTCTATTCTGGGGGCCTTAAATAAAAGGTCCATTCAAAATGATGGTTTCTGAGGGGATCTGCTGGGCTAGTTAAATTCAAAGCAGAAAGATCAGTTCAGAAAGTTATGGCAACTGTCTTACGGAAATTTCAAAGGGATAATCTTGATAAATTTTCATGAGCGATGATCCTGGAGACTTACTAAGAAGAAATTCTGAGAAAATGAAAACTTCATTGATGACAAATAGACCAGGAAAATTACTCCAAAGAATTTTATTTTTTCCATCACAAGAATGAACCTGCTCATTCTCTGAGGGAAGAAATAGCTGTCTGTCATTGAGAATTATAGCCTTGATCCTTCAGATGTATTTTAGTACCCAAACTCAAAGAACATTTAAAGGGAACATAATTTGAGTCCCTTGAGGATACTAAAACTATCATTTTGTCATGTTATAAACTGGAAAGCATAGAATATTTCAGGGAAGATTTAGAAAGTTGGAAACATTGCCTTCAGAAAATGGAAGATATACGGAAAAACAATAGCTTCATATTTTGATATTTGGATTTAGTAAATGTTTCTATGATTTTGTAGCAATTTTGCTGTTGTTAAGTGCTGTTGAGTCAGTTCTGACCCATAATGACCCTGTATAGGGTTTCCAAGGAGCAGCTAGTCAGCTTGAACCACTGACCTTGCAGTTCAAACTGACTTTGAAGTCCAGCACATTAGCCCACAGTGCCACACTAGGACTCCTCCCACACCATAACCTCATATTTTAGGAGCTAGCGTAGTGATTGCAAGTCTGGCTTTTAACCTCAAGGTCAGCAGTTTGAAATTGCCAACCATTCCGCAGGAGAAAGATGAGGTTTCTGCTTCCATAAAGATTTACAGTCTCAGAAGCCCTGTACAGGTTCACTATGACTGATCTTGATATGTTCTTTTGGATGAGGACACAAATCGTCTTCAGTTTGTCATTTCCAGCAAAGTAAACCATGTGATTGTCAGATTCAAAATGGCCAATACCAGTCCACTTCAGCTCACTAATTACTAGGATATAGATTTGTTTTTGACAATTTTCAAATTTCCTAGATTCATACTATGCATAAACAATGTTCATATTATTAATGGATATTTGCAGGCTTTTTTTTTTTTTTTTTTTTCAATTTTGCTCCATCAGTAAATGAAGGTCCCAAGGTCTTTAGTTCATCCACATAATCACAGTCAACTCTACCTTGAGGAGGTAGCTCTTTCCTAGTCGCATCCTGAGTGCCTTTCAAACTAAGGAACTCATATTCTGGCAATTTATCTGATAATATTTTGGTGCTCTTCATCATGTTTCAATATTTAATAATCTGGTGCTGATCGTGTTCCACTGCTATTCATAAGGTTTTCAGTTACTAAGTATTTGGAAGTAGTCCGTCTCTCTTTCCTAGTCTGTCTTCATCTGGATGCTCAGCTGAAATCTTTTCACCGTGGGTCACCCTGCTGGTACTTAAAATACCCATGGCATATCTTCCAGAATCATAGCTACACACAAGCCACCACAATATGACAAACTGACAGACAAGTGGTGGAAGAAGAATTGATGTCTTTGAATGACAGGGCTGGCAAAGAATATTAACTATACCATGGACTGGTAGAAGAATCTACAAATCTTTTTTAGAAGTTATACAAACAGAATGTTCCTTAGAAGTGAGGGTGGTGGGACTTCTCTGTTTCTTTGGACATGTCATCAGAGGGGACCAGTCCCTGGAGCTTGGTAAAGTAGAGGGTCATACCTGGTAAGATATAGGGCCAGTGGAAAAGAAGAAGACCATCAATAAAATGGATTGACACAGTGGCAACAACAATAGCTTCAAATATAGCAAGTATTGTGGAGTTAATACAGGATTGGGTAGTGTTTTGTTCTGTTGTTTATAGGGTTACTATGGGTTGGAACATGGAACAGTGTGGCATGGTGGGTTAAACATTGGGCTGCTAATTATAAGTTCAATGATTCAAACTCATCAGCTCACCAGGAAGACAGTTAGGCTGTCTGCTTCCATACAGATTTAGTCTTGGTAACCTAAAGGAAAAATTCAATCTATTCTGTCATAAAGAGTTGATATAAATGGACTCAACTCAATATCAGAGATTCTGGATTGGAATTGACTTAATAGCACCTAAGTGTGGCACTGCAGGATAAACACTGGTCTGAAAACCACAGGTCAGCAATTCAAACCCAGGTACTGCTCCATGTAAACCCTGTACAGGCTCATTATGATTCAGAATCGACTTGACAGCAGTTAACAAAACAACAATATAATAACATCAACTTGATATTGCCATCAATTCCTTCACTTCTATTGTAAAAGTAAAGCTGGAAGCTTTATTTACCAGAATCCTCTTTCCCTAAGATTTTTGCATATTATTTATAAATAAATGTAATCCTCACAAGATTGGAAATATGGAGATAATGGAGACACTGACATTTTAGAGGAAATTGCACCCAGACACATGCATTTCCTGATGAGTCCTTGAGTGTATATTGCTTTGATATAGCAGAGCCAATTGATGGAAAATATCCAAAGAATTTTCAAAATTACAGCAATTTCTTTGATAACTTAAAAAACAGTGGCACAATTCAGTGATATTAATTACGTTAATTATGGTAAGAAATCATAACGATTGTTTCCAAATTTTTTCACCAGTTTTAACAGAACCACTCAGTTTGGGGCTTCAAACACCGGTGAATTCAAATTGTTAACCTTTAAACATCAAGATCTTACTTGTGTTTGTTTACCAACCTGTAGTGAACAGTTACAAATGGGTTTCATCACATCATTAAATCTCATCTTTGAATTGTTTTCGTCTTTGATGTGGTAAAAATATGTGAAATTGTTCCTACAGATTAGTAAGTAAGCACAAGTAAACAGAGTTTTCATGAGAAATGGCAAATATAGTTGTGTCACTCTTTTATTAAAAAATCTTTGCCACCTATGCTTTCTCTACAGATAAGCATCCTAACATTAAGTAGGGTATTTAGAAGCCTCCTTGCCTGATCCCTATAGAGACATGGATCCTTGTTTTCCAATATTTTCCTAATGTAACCTTTGATTTAAAGTCACAGACTAACAGCTTTAAGCAAAGCATGAATGTTTTCTACTTTTATATCTTTCCTCTCCTATCACATTTTCTATAGTGAAGAACTAATCTATCTCTAGGGCCAGCTCAAATTTCCTTTATTTTAAGTCAAGAGTTCTCCTACCTCCTCCGCATCCTATCCATCCAAATAAGTATTCCATTTTCTTTTTTCCCATGTGATTTTGCTTTTTTCTCTCTTAAGGCATTCAGGCTTTGTACTTTTTCTCTAAATAAATCTGTGATCATAAAAGTCATTAGACTGTATGCATCAGAAGTACAAATACCTTGCTCTCCTTTTCTGCCCAGGATACTTCATTTTATATCTGCCTCACTGTTTCCTTCAGAGTGGGGCTCAGTACACATTAAACTTAATTTTCTTAAGCTCTAGTTTAAGATCATTAAACTGGAGGTCAATGTATTAGCTATCTCATTCATAGAATTAGCATGATGGATCAGAGAATTTTTAACAAGCATCTTTTAATTATTATAAATGCCAGATTTCATCAGAAGCCTAGAGCAAGTATTATCACTGTGAGACAAACTAAATGCTACATGTGTCAATATTTACACAAGCAGATTACAACAGTGTGGTCTCATCAGTTCAGCTATTGTGTCTTGTGAGCTTAACTAAATTTCAAACTCCATAAGGAACTGAATTTTCCCCTGAAGTTATTAAAGGGTAGATTCCTTTTAATTAAACTCATTTGCATGACTAAATTAGACTTAATTACTCTCATTCATTTCACTAATACCTTTCTTTGATTGGAGAAGGGGAACTTTTATAATTGATTAAAATAAGATGTTCTTGTCTTCTAACTTGATCCTAAAGAATAGTCTTCATTTATGTTTTTAAATGATGAGAGGACCAGATATTTTTTAAATCAAGTTCTACCTTCAGTACTCTCTATGAACCTGTGGTAGACACATAATAATTCTTCGCCTCAGTTTTCCATCTAATAAGCACAGTATTACCAAAAGAAAGGATGTCTGCTTTCATCTTCCCTGCAAAGACAAATTATTCTTTCAGTGTGAAAGTGTTTGAAAATATAAATCATGAATATTATTAAATTTATTAATAACCAAATAAAAACATTAAATTTTGCCTAAAAATAAATTTGGGCAAAACTATGTTGGAAATGGTTATTGTTTACATAACTTCCAATTATCAAAATTTATTATCACTATCATTCATCCCTGCAAACATGGATGTGTTGATTCAATACAAAATTTGTTTTTACCCAATATTACAGACAGTGTGATTGAATTTGGACATAACTCAGAAAATGCATAAGAAGATTAATAAAGCATATTTCTCCCTCATAAGTTCATTCAGAAAAGATAAAACAACATATAAATAAGTACATTTAAAAAATAGAATCACATACAAGTTTTGTTGTTGAATAAGGGAAGTTTTCAAATCTGTTTAAAAAAACTTGGAATATATCTTGTGAGGTTAATAGATTTAAAATAATGGAACATGAAGCTTAAGCTGTATAGGATTTCTGAGGAGTGATGAGTGAATTTGAACTGCCTACCTTGTGGTAACTTTCCAATGCTTATCCCACAATACTACATCAAGATTCCATAGAGTAGATTTGTTGTTGTTGTTAGGTGCCATCAAGTTGGTACCGACTCATAGTGACCCTATGCACAGCAGAATGAAACACTGCTTGATCCTGGGCCAACCTCACTACTGTTGCCATGCTTGAGTCCATTGATGCTGCCACTTGGCCAATCCATCTTGTTGGGGGGGTCTTCCTATCCTTCTCTGACCCTCCACCTTACCAAGCATGATATCCTTCTCCAGCAACTGGTACCTCCTGACAGTATGTCCGAAGTATGAGAGATCAAGTTTGGCCATCCTGGCCTCCAAGGAGCACTCTGGCTGCACTTCTTTCAAAACGCATCCATTGGTTCTTTTGGCAGCCCATGGCACTTGCAATATTTTCTTCCAACACCATAAATCAAAGGCATCAATTCTTTTAGGTCTTTCTTATTCACTGTCCAACTTTTGCATGCATATTAGGGGAATCCTTATTTGAATTTTCACCATGGTATTTTGAAGTGTGCATTGTGAAGATAAACATACGTCTTTCTCTTAGAAGAGGGACATAGAATAAAATTATAACCTAGGGAGTTGTAACAAAGATTTTTTTTTTTTTTTCCTTTTAAATCTACTCTTCACATTCTTCTGTGAACAGAACCCTTTCTTAAGATAGTGATTCTTTTGCCAACTCATCTTTGTTGGAGGGTGTAAGATCCAAGCCAGGGAAATCAAGAAACAAAAGTATATCGCTACTAAAGAACCTGGCGTCCTGGTATATTAGTGAAGGACAAGCACTGGAGTGCTAACCACAGGAGTGGTTCAAATCCAACATTTACTTCTTGGAACCTGACACATGGTTGCTATGTTTTGGAACCAACTCAACAGCACTTAACAACAACAAGGGTCCTAAAAGAGAGATGGTTATGCTCTCTTCAGAGGAATTGCTAGTTATAAAAGTAAGCTTAGATTTACTGATGGTAATCTTTATCTACACATCAGTAAAGGCTGTCTGCACATGAAGCCTATGCAGAGGAAGAAAATCAACAAATGAAGAAAGGCAAAAGCCTATTGGCATATATATATTTTTGAACCATTGGATCCAGCAAAGCTTCTAATTAGCCTTCCCCTGAATATTTGAGCTGTATGAATAAAAAAAAATGTGTTGTTTTATGTTTTAGTTATATTGCTGCGACTTGTATGTAAAGTGTGGTTATTAACAAATGAGTCAGTATTCACACTGTGGGAATTGATGCTGCAGTACAAATCAGGATATGATGAAAAAAAAAGACAGGAAGAAGAATGAGGTAGCATTATCAGGAGAGCATGAGAATTAAAGGGAAGGTAAAATAAAAACCTCACTACTGTTCTGTCAGTTTGTCATACTGTTGTAGTTTGAGTATTGCTGTGTTGTTGGAAGCTATGCCCCCTGTATTTTAAATACCAACAGGGTAATCCATGGTGGACAGGTTTCAGGTGAGCATTCAGGCTAAAAGATTAGAAAGAAGGACAGGCAGCCTACTTCTAAATGTTTAGCCACTGAAAACATTATGAATATCAGCAGAACATTGTAAGATATGTTGTGGTTGTTAGGTGCCATGGAGTCAGTACTGACTCATAGCCACCCTATGCATAATAGAATGAAACACTGCCTAGTCCTGGACCAACCTCACAATCGTTACTCCATTTGAGCCCATTCATGTTGCCACTGTGCCAATACTTCACTGGTGGTCTTCTGTTCCTCTAGCCCTCCACTTTACCAAACAGGATATCCTTCCCAGTGTAATTAGTCCATCCTGATAATATGTTCAAAGTATGAGAGACAAAGTCTAGCCATCCTAGATTCCAAGGAGCATTCTGGCTGTACTTCTTCCAACACAGACCTATTTGTTCTTTTGACAGTCTATGGTACTTTCAATATTGTCTTCCAACACCATACCTTAAAAGCATCAATTCTACAGTCTTCCTTACTCACTGTCCAACTTTCACATCCATATGAGGTTATTGAACATACCATGGCTTGTGTCAAGCACACTTTAGTCCTCAAACTGATATCTTTAGTTAACACTTTAAAGAGGTCTTGTGTAGCAGATTTGCCTAATGCAATAATTAGTTTTATTTCTGGACTGCTCCTTCTATGAGTGTTGATGGTTGATCCAAGCATAATGAAGTTATTGACAACTTCAATCTTTTCTCCTTTTATACCGATGTTGTTTATTGGTCACAAGCAAGGTTATATCATGTGCATATTGCAGGTTGTTAATGAGTCTTCTTCCAATCCTCATGCCACATTTTTATTCATATAATCCAGCTTCCTGGATTATTTGTTCAGCATACAGATTGAATAAATATGGTGAAAGAATACAACCCTGGTACATACTTTTCCTAATTTTAAATCATTAGGTGTTCCCTTGTTCTGTCTGAACAACTGATTCTTAATCTATGTACAGGTTATTCATACGCATCATTAACTGTTTAGGAATATTCATTCTCCACAATTTTGTCCATAGCCTGTCATGATCCACACAATCAATAGCCAGATATAGTACCAGAAAATTTAAATACTGTGACTAACACTGGAATATTGTCAAGTATAGTGCTGCAAGATGAGTCCGTGATGTGGAAAGGAACTCAAAGTGCCAAGTTTGGGGAAGATCTGCCTGTATATAGTAGAGGTTACCACGATTGTCTGAATTGGGTAAAGATTTTGGGACCTTTATTGCTCAAAATGATTAGACACAGCCGTAAAAATTTACTAATAATTAGAACATTGAATATAAGAAGAATGAAGCTAGGAAAGTTGAAAGTTGTGAAAAATGAAAGGAATTCATAAAGGTCAATATCCAAGGCATAAAAGTCAATATCCAAGGCATTAGTAAGCTGAAATGGCCTGGTATCAACAATTCTGAATCTGAAATTTATATAATTTACTGTGTCGAGTATGAAAAAATTCAAGAGAAATGGTGTAGCATTTTTCATCAAAAAGAATATTTCAAGATCTATCTTGAAGTACAATGCTGTCAGTGATAAGACACTCTCCATATGCCTACAAGGCAGACCAGTTAATACCACTATTATTCAAATTTACACACCAATCTCAAAAGTAAGTGATGATGAAATTGAAGAACTCTACCAGTTTCTTCAGTGTGAAAATGATAAAACATGCATTCAAAATGCATTGACAGTAAGTGGTTATTGCAATGTGATGGTTAGAAACAGAGTTTGAAAATATGGGCTTGGTGTTAGAAATGATGCAGGAGATCATTTGATACTAATTTGCAAGAGCAATGACTTATTTATTGAAAATACCTTTTTTAAACAACATAAAAGATAACTATGAATATGAACTTCACCACGTGGAATATATAGAAAAAAAATTAACTACATCTGTGTGAACAAATAGTACAAAAACTCAATATCATCAGCAAAAAAAAGGCCAGGGTCAGACTGTGAAAAATACCATCAATTGCTCATATGCAAGTTCAGGTTAAAACTGAAGAAACTTAAAACTAGACTATTAGATCCAAACTATGAACTTTATCATGTCCCACCTGAATTTATAGGTCATCTCAAGAATTAGACACTAATGGCCAAGGCCAGAAGGGTTGTGGGATGAATACAAGAACATCATACAGAAAGAAAGCAAAAGATCATTAAGAAGACAGAAAAGAAGGAAAAGACCAAAATGGATGTCAGAAAAGACTCTGAAACTTGTTCTCCATAGTATAAATGATAAAGCAAAAGGGAGAGATGAAGAGGTAAAAGAGATGAACAGAAAATTTCAAAAGGCAGCTTGAGAAGACAAGGCCAAATATTTTAATAAAATTTTCAAAGATCTCAATTTAGAAAACCAAAAGGGAAGAACACATTCAGCATTTTTCAATGTGAAAAAATTGAAGAAAAAAAATGCAAGCCTCCACTTGCATTATTGAAGGATTCTAGGGGGAAAATATAGGGGATCTAATCAAGACAGCAGATCAGGTAGATGTGCAGTGAGGAGCTCCGTCACCAACAACACAGAATACTGGGCCAACCAGGCTCAGGAGATGGTGCTAGAACTCTGAAGCACACATAAAGGAATATTTAGAAGATTGGAAGGCTTGCAGCTAGAGGAATTTGTAGCAGAATCAAGAAATCAATTGCTTTCTAATGCAAGATGTCAGCTATTCCCAGAGCCACCATATTGGGGGAGACCAAGTGGGAAAAGCATCAGAACAGTGTAGATACAGGTGTGGACATTCATTTTTTGGTATCTGTTCATTGGTCTCTTGCTGTCTGCACACCTCCATTCTGGTGACTACTAGAGATGCCTGAGTGGATGGATGCTCCATCCCCACCCCTGTACGGTTCTACTATGCTTGCATGAAGATCTCCTCAAAATTTAAAGTGACAGTTTCCACTTAAAACCAAATGGAGACTTCCCGTGCTTCCCTGACCAGGCAGCACAGGTAGGGCAGGCTCCGGGGGAAAAAGGGGGTGGTATTGCACAAAGGAAACCTCTGTCTAGCAAACAGAAAGGCTTTGAGCAAACATAAGACCTTATGTTTCAACATTCTGAACTTGCCTTTTTAAAAGATCAATTTACTAAGGAATTACAGGCATTTTGAGCTTTCATCTGCCTGCTCCGGCAACTGCCTCCTCCCCGTGCAGAACTTAGAGTGCGGCTGGGTAGGGAGCTGGAGAAAGCCCATTCAGAAAGCAGGCGCTTCCAGAGGAGAGGAAGCATAAATGAGCAAAGCTGCAGGAGCTGACATAGCCCTTCCCAAAGGGGTCTCCTTGCCATAGTAAGCTATATCAGCGCAGATATCAGGAAATTCAGGGTAACCACGGTACAGAGAGACAGAGAGAGGCATTTTTGACGTCAGCAGACACAGACACCACCTGCCTGCAACCATTATCCCCTGGCCCTCACTGCCTAGGTGTAAGCCAGCCCTCTGCCCAGCCTCTGAGGCTCAGGCCCGCCGAAGGCCCAAGCCTGCCCACAGAGGTCCAGGCCAGCAGCCCCCCACACAGGCCCACCCACTGAATCCAAGGCTCTCCCAAGGCCCAGACATGCCCACTGAGGCGAAGGCCTGCCCCGAGCCCCAACCTGCTGATAGCCCGGCCACAGAGGCCCAGGCCCAACCAAGGCCCAAATTGCCCACCCGCCACCATGGCCAAGGCCCACCCGCATGCCACCAGGCCCAACTAAGGCCCAAATCGCCTGCCCACAGCCCAGCCACAGAGGCCCAGGCCCAACCAAGGACTAAATCGCCCACCCGACACTGCAGCCAAGGCCCGCCCGCCGCCAAGCCCAACCAAGGCTCAAATCGCCCACCCACAGCCCAGTCGTCAAGGCCCAATCCACCTGAAACCTGGCTGCTGACACTGAGGCCCCGCGAGGCCCAAACTGACCGCCCAAGGCCCAGCCAACCCATCCACCCGAGGCCCAAACTGCCCACAGCCCAGTCGCCGAGGCCCAGGCATACCCGAGGCCCAACCTGCCCGCCGCCTATCTCCTGATCATATTACTAATAATTATAATAAAATAAGAATAATCATGCCCAATAAGAAACAATTAACATTATCACAACATGTCCAAAAGCAGAAGAGAGCAACAGATTCAAATGAGCTGGAGACAGACAAAAGCTTCATAGGGAAGGAGGAGCAGATTCTAGATATGCCTGAAAGGGAATTCAGAAGACTGATATGGAAACAAATTCAAATACTCCAAAACGGGGTAGAGGAAAATAAGGAAGAAGTAAGGAAAGTGCTGCAGGAACAATCTAATAGGATTAACACAGCACTGGCAACAATTCAAAACCTGTAAAAAGATGTCAAAGTGATCAATAACAAGATATCAGAAATAGGCAATAGGCTGAAAGGGGAAAAAAGCAGACTAGAAAAGATAGAAGCCAGAACTAGTGA
>NW_006408732.1:1410512-1412033 GCF_000296735.1 Chrysochloris asiatica
TTATCAAAACCAACCCAGCACTTCAAAACATCCTAAAGGGGGTTCTGGGTATGGAGAACCAACAAGAACAGATGACAAACAAAGATTTACAGGAATGGCAACACCACCTGGAACACAGTCAACAGAAAGCGGAATCCAGAACAGAAGGAGACTACATCAACAAACACAAGGGAGCCCAGAGATCAAGCGAAGGATGTAAACATCAATGTCAAAGAAGGGACAAATGCAGCAACAGAAACCCAGGTGGTGTGGATGCCAGGTAAATTACAGGTTGCAATGGTGTATCCTAAATGCAGAGAAATTTAGTAGACCACAAGGTAACTCCAAAGAAAGTTAACATTCCACAACATATCATTAAAAAAAACAAAAACAAACAGAACAAGTAAACAGAGAAACTAGGAAGAAACTGACCAGAATCAACTAAAAAAACACAAAACTAATTCAAGGAAAGCAGAACCAAAGAACAAACAACACCACCAAAAAAGTAACATAATGACAGCAATCAATTGACACATCAATAATTACATTGAATGTCAATAGATTGAATGCACCAGTGAAGAAACAAAGAGTGGCAGAATGGATAAGAAAACAAGATCCATCAATATGCTGCCTACAAAAGACACACCTTACACAGAAAGACAAAAACAGACTAAGAATCAAAGGATGGAAAAAAGTATACCAAGTCAACAGCAGGAATAAACAAGCAGGAGTGGCTATACTAATATCTGACAAAGTAGACTTTAAGATAAAAGCTAGCTTAAGAGACAAAGAAGGACACTATCTCATGCTCAAAGGATCAATCGATCAAGACGACATAACTATAATAAACATATATGCTCCCAACGAAAAAGCACCAAGATACATGAAGCAAACCTTGTTGGAACTTAAGAAAGAAATAGATAAATCCACAATTATAGTAGGAGATTTCAATACACCACTCTCGAAAATGGATAGAACAATCAGAAAGAAACTTGACAATGCTACAGAGGAACTTAACAACACAATCAACCAACTCGATCTCATAGATATATACAGAGCATTCTATCCAACAATGGCACAATATACATTTTTCTCCAGTGCCCATGGAACATTTTCCAGAATTGACAATGTATTAGGCAACAAAGCCAGCCTCCATAAATTTACAACCATCAAAATTCTACAGAGCATCTTCTCAGACCACAATGCTATAAAAATAGAAATCAACAATAAGAAGACCAAAACAATAAAGTCAAATACATGGAAACTAAACAACACTCTGCTGAAAAGCAACTGGGTAAAAGAAGAAATTAAACATGAGTTCACAAAGTTCCTAGAAACAAATGAGAATGAAAACACAACATACCAAAATCATTGGGACATGGCGAAAGCAGTCCTGAGAAGTCAATTTATTGCAATAAATGCACACATCCAAAAAGAGGAAAGAGCCAAAATCAACACATTAACACATCACCTTCAACAACTAGAAGTAGACCAGCAAAGGGAATTTACAGTCACCAAAAGAAGGGAAATAATAAAGATAAG
>NW_006408732.1:1432395-1437174 GCF_000296735.1 Chrysochloris asiatica
AACAAACAAACAAACAAAAACCTGGTTGTGAACCTCGTGGTCAGCAGCTCAAATCCTCCAGGCCCTCTACGTGAGAGAGATGAGGCTTTCCGCAACTTGCAGTTAAACAGCCTTGTGGCCCAATATTCCGTGTTGTTGTTGGAGCTCCAATAAAATATAGGGTAACCTAAAAGAAACTGGATAGCTCCACATCAAATCAAGAACAAAAAATATAAATAAGAGGATAGAAACATTAACACTCTGAACAAATTGAAAACATACGCACACACAAATGAAATTGGCATAGGAAAACATATGGACCAATGAAACCAGCAGTACTACACACACACAAAAAAAACACAACAATGTAATGTCATCAAGTAATCCATACTATTGATAATTACACTAAATGTCAATGAATGGAATGCATTAATCAAGAGACAGAAAGTGACAGAATTAGTAAGAAAGCAAGATCTCAAAGAGACTCATCTAACGCACAAGGAAAAAAAACCAAAAAAAACACCAGATTAAAAACTAATGGATGAAAAAAACGTACACCAAGTTAATTGCAATAAAAAATGTATGGGAGTTGCAATATTAATATGACAATATAAACTTTAAGGCAAAGACCAACAAAAGAGATAAAGAAGGTCATTAACTCATGGCAAAAGGGTCAATTGAATGAAAGGACTTAACCATAAAACATACCAATGTTCCTAACAAAACAGTGCCAAATTACATAAAGAAAACTCTAATACGATTGAAGAAAGAGATAGACACCTCTATAATAATAGTGGGAAATTTTAAGACACCACTTTCAAAACAGAACAGAACTAGTAGAAAGAAGCTCAGCAGAGACACACAGGAACTGAACCACATAATGAACCAACTTGACCTCATAGATCTGTACAGAGCATTGAACCCAACAGCAATACAACACACATTCTTTTCCAGTGCATAGGTTCATTCTCCAAAATAGACTAGTGTTAGGCCACAAAGCAAGTCTCCATAAATTTTAAAGCGTCAAAATATTACAGAACATCTTCTCAGACCACAATGCTACAAAATTAGAAAGAAGCAATAGGAAGATCAAGAAAACAAAATTATATACAAAGACACTGAAGAACACCCTGCTTAAAAGTTACTGGGTAATAGAATGAATAATTTTTTATTAAAATTAAATAAATTAAAAAAAAATCACAGATATGAATGTGAATGAAAACACGGCATACTAGAATCTTTGAGACACAGTGAAAGCAATGCTTAGAGGAAATTTTAGTGTAATAACAGTACACATACAAAATAAGAAAGAACTAAAATTAGCACACTGACACAACATCTCCAGCATTTAGAAGAACACCAAAGCAAAGCCACAGCAACTAGAAGAAGAAAATAAATTATAAAGATTGGGGCAGAAATAAATGAGATAGAAACAGAAAATTAATAGAGAAAACCAACATGACAAGAAGCTAGTTCTATGAAAAGATTAATAAAATTGACAAACTTCTGGCAAACCTAACAAAAGAAAAGAGGTAGAAGACACAAATAACATGCATAAGAAATCACATGGGAGACATTACAACAGAACCAATGGAAACAAAAATATAATAACTGAGTACTATGAAGAACAGTATTCCAACATATTTAAAAATCTGGACAAAATGGATGCATTTTTAGAAAAACACAAACTGCCTACACTAATGCAGAGTGAAGTAGAAAACTAGAACAAACCTATAACAAAGGAAGAAATAGATAAGTTCTTCAAAAAGTTTCCAACCAAAAAATGTCCATGCTCAGAAAGCTTTACCAGTAAATTTTACCAAACATTCAAAGAACTGACAACTATTCTACTCAAACAATTCCAGAATTTAGAAACAACTGGAAAACTCCCTAATACATTTTAATAAGCAAGCATGACCCTTATACCAAAACAGGGAAGGACATCACTAAAAAATTAAAATTGTAGAGCAATATCCCTCATGAGCAGGAGAAAGATGAGGCTTTCTACTCCCGTAAAGATTTACACCCTCGGAAACCCTGTACAGGGTCGCTATGGGTCGGACCCGACTCGACGGCACTTAACAACAACAACAACATCCCTCATGAACATAGATGCAAAAATTCTCAACAAAATCACAGCCAATAGAATTCAACAACATATCAAAAAAAAAAAGAAAAAAAATTAATAATGACTAAGCAGGATTCATACCAGGGATGCAAGGGGAGTTCAATATTAGAAAAACAATTAATGTAATTCACTACACAAATAATAATAATTTTAAAAAAGACAAAAACCACATGATTGTATCAATTGATGAAATCCAGCACCCATTCCTGATAAAACACTAAACAAAGCAGGAATTGAAGGAAAGTACCTCAGTATAATTAAGAGTATATATATATAAAACCAACAGCCAGCATCATTCTCAATGGGGAGAAACTGAAAGCATTCCCCTGTGAACATGAAACAGTCAAGGATGCCCTATTCAACATTGAGTTGCAAGTCATAGCTAGAGCTCTAAGCCAAGAAAGGAAGATTAAACATATTTAAATTGGCAAAGGAGAAGCAAAACTCTATTTGTAGATGACATGATCTTATACACAGAAAATCCCAAAGACAACAACAACAACAACAACAAATACTGGAAATCATTGGAAAATTCAGCAAAGTGGCAGAGTACAAGGCCAATATACAAAAATCAGTTGGATTCCTATATATTAATGAAAAAAGTGCTAAAGAGGAAATAAGGAAAACAATGCCATTTACAATAGCCACCCAAGGGTTGAAGTATTTAGAAATAAATCTAACCAGAGAAAGAAAAGACCTATACAAAGAAAACTACAAAACACTACTACAAGAAACCAAAAGAGGTTTACAAAAATGGAAGAATGTACCATGCTCATGGATAGGAAGACTTAACACTGTAAAAATGTCAATACTACCCAAAACAATCTACAGGTATAAAGCAATCCCAATCCAGATTCCAACAACATTCTTTGAAGAGATGGAAAAACAAAAATTATTACAGACTTTATTTAAAAGGGAAAGAGACCTTGGGTAAGCAAAGCACTGCTTAAGAAAAAGCAACGTGGGAGGCTTTGTGCTTCCAGACTTTAAGAATTACTACAGAGCCACAGTGGTCAAAACAGCCTGGTATTGGTACAATGAAAGACACATATATCAATGAATTGAAAACCCAGAAGTAAGTGCGTCTACATACAGTCAACTGATCTTTGATAGCCAAAAGACACTGGCTGCAGAAGAGATAGTGTCTTAAACAAATGGTACTGACAAAACTGGAAATCAATTAGCAAAAGAATGGAACCAGACTCTACCTTACACTATATACGAAACCTAGCTCAACATGGATTAAAGATCTAAATGTAAATTCCAGAACTATAAAGATTATCAATGAAAAACAGGGGAAAACGTAAAGGCTCTAGTATATAGCATACATAGACTATTAAACATGGCAAAAAGCACACAAACAGGAGGGAACAGATTAGAAGACTGGGACACACTAAAAATTATAACTTTGTGTGCATCAAAAGAATTCACCAAAAGATTAAGGAGAACCCACAAACTCTGAAAAATTCTTTCTCAATGACACATCAGACAAGGGGCTAATCTCTAAAAATTATGGGAAAGGAGTCCTGGTGTGGCACTGTGGGTTAATGCTCCAGACTGCAAAGCCGTTTGAACTGCAATGTCGGCGGTTCAAGTTCACCAGCTTCTCCTTGGAAACCCTATACAGTGTCGTTATGGGTCAGAATTGACTCGATGGGACTTAACAACAACAACAACAATAGCACATCTACAAGAAAAACACACATAACCCAATTTAAAAATGGGCATAAGACATGAATAGACACTTCACCAAGGAAGACATTTCTGGAAGCAAACAAACATGAAGAAATGTTCAGGATCATTAGCCATTAGAAAGATACAGATCAAAACAATAATGTAGTATCATCTCACATCAGAGGTGACAGCAAGGGTCAAAAAAGTTGTTGTTGTTGTTATGTGCCGTGGAGTCGGTTCCAACTCATAGCAACCCTGTACAGGGTTTCTGAGGCTGTAAATGTTTATGGGACAGAAAGCCTTATCTTTCTACCACAGAACAGCTGGTAGTTTCGAACTGATGACCCTGAGGTTAGCAGCCTGATTTGTAACCACTATGCAAAAAAATAGAGGAAAACAAACGTTGGCGATGGTGTGGAGAGTATGGGACCCTCCTACATTGCTAGTGGGACTGTAAACTGGTTCAACCACTCTGAAAAATGGTAGGACACTTACTTCTTCAGAAAACTGGAATTAGAAATACCTTATGATCCAGCAATTCTTCAATTTGGTATATACCCACAAGAAATATTAGCCAGAACATGAGTAGATAAATACACACTATTGCTCACTGCAGCAGCACTTCTCACAATAGCAAAAATCTGAAGAGTATCCAAATGGCCACCAACAGAAGAATAGCTAAACAAACTCTGGTACATACACACAATGGAATACTGCACTACCTTGAAGAATAATAATGATGAAGCTGCAAAGCATTGCATAACAAGGATGAACTTTGGAGACATAATGCTGAGTAAAATTGTTGTTGTTGTTGTTGTCAGGTGCCATCGAGTCAGAACCGACTCATAGCGACCCCATGTATAGCAGAACGAAACAATGTCCGATCCTGGGCCAATCTAACTACCGCTGCCACACTTGAATCCATCAATGATGCCACCTGGCTGATCCATCTTGTTGGGGGTCTTCCTCTTTTTCTCTGACCCTCCACCCTACCCAGC
>NW_006408732.1:1440209-1445762 GCF_000296735.1 Chrysochloris asiatica
GGTGGCATAGCCCTCAGAATCACAGCAACTCAAACTACCACAGCATGACAGACAGATGAGTGGTGGCCGTTTGGTTTTATGTCTATACTGTCTCTTTAAATTTCGATGTCAATCTTGAAAATTGAGTAAAATTAGTTAGGCACAAATAGGCAGATATTGTATAAATCCATTACTGTAAAAACTTAGGAAAACATTTCCTTAAGAAGTGAATAGTTATTTGAGGGTTACCAGGGGCAGAAGGGTTACGAATCGGGCTGTGAACCACAAGGTCAGCAGTTAGAAATGACCAGAGGTTCCGCAGGAGAAAGATGAGGCATTCTGTTCCCGTAAAGATTTACAGCCTCAGAAACCCTGTGTAGGGTCACTATGAATCGGAACCGACTCCACGGTGCTTAACAACAACAACAGGGGCAGGAAGGAGGGGGCAGTAACTCACAGGTTATGCTGATTAGGGGACAGGGAGGGCAGTAAATATGAGAGGCCATAGCACACAAGGAGGGAAGGAGGGTAAGAGAGCGGGGAGGATGGGGAAAGATTCTGGGAGGTATGCATGGGCCGAATAAAATAGAGGTGGACTGTGACATTTGCTCAACCTTGGAATAACAAGATTATATGATATAGGGATAAAGACACAGACTGAAGGGGTTAATAAGAGGAAATAATGTTAAGATATTTGCTTGTTCACAAAGGACAAATACTGCAAAAGACTATTACTGTAAAAGCTTAGGAAAAGGCGTTCATACCAAAGGGGAGGGGAAAATCACAACTTTTCTGCTGGTTACCAAAGGTGGGAGGGAGGGGACGGTAAGGCACAGTTTGGGTGAGGAAGGGGAGAACAATACACAAGAAGGGGGATGAGAGTGGAAGAACAAGGAAGAAAGGAAGATAGGGGAACATGTAGAAAGGTTTGCATGGGATAAATGGGACAGAAGTACATAAAGATATATGCTCAATTGTGGAACAACAGGACTCTCAGATACAGGGATCGAGGCATAGCCTGAATGGGTAAAAGAGGAAAAATAATGTTATTATGGATATTGGTTTTCCCAGCCTACTAATGTAAAATAGACAGTTGAGTGGGATAGAAAGACTATCAGGGAATAAAATTACAGAAATCTTGTAGTCCATCCTCAGCTTATAATGCATTGGAATACCTATAAGAGGTTCTAAAACTTTTCCAGTAAAAAAGGCTTCTTATGGAAACTTTGTATAGTATGGGGCCTTGTATGAAATCCTGAACTTCATACAGAAACTTCTAAGGTGGGACATGCAGACCAACCCAGAGCAGCAAAAAGAAGAGAAGATAATTCTTGAAAGAATGACCAGCAGGTAAAGAGGGGAAGGAAAAAAAAAGCAGACAGTATAGCTATTACAAGAATAAGCAAGTTGTTCATATGGGAGCCATCTAGGCAAGCCATCAAGCCACTTCAAGACAAACCCCATTCTGAGACTGAAACTCAAAGGGAACACACTAGCAGGCTTGTAAGCTCTCTGGAGATCATGTTGGTCTACTTGTGAGTGGAAGTGAGAGGAAGACAGTAATGAAGACAGGGGTTGAGCTTGACCATGTTCCATAGACTCCACCTTCAGACAAGAGAGAGAGAGGAGGAAGGGGTGGTAGGTCCGAAGTTTGGTGAGACTTGAAAACCACTCAACCCATGGACACTGACCTGGCTTTTTGGGTCTGGAGCTTGCAGATAGTATCCATTTGATCTAGCTTGGATGGCTTGATGATCAAAACTCTACTAGAGGAATATAAAGAAATTTTATAAAGGAACCAAATGTAAATTGCTACAATTTGTTGAACTTAACTGTATCTTATAGCTGTAACAGTACAAAAAACCTACCGAGAGGGAAGAAGTCTTCAAGCCAATGATCAAGCATATCCCCTTAATATACAGGGTTGGGTTGATAGGGACAGGCAACTCAGACATTGGTTACGTAAAATAGGTGGGGGGGGGGTGGCTATAAGACACTGAAGTGACTGGCTTACAAGTCATCACAAGGGAGTTTAGCTTCAGAGTGAATGGGGGAAGGTAAAATCCCCACTGAACAGTTTCCATCTTGTCTAAATTGATCAGGTAAAAGGAGATGGGGATAGGATTCCGTTGAATTAATAGTGAGTGCTCCTTAGAGGACAAGATGGCCAAACTTCGTCTCTCACACTTTGGACATATTGTCAGGAGGGAACAGTCACTGGAGAAGGATATCATGTTTGGTAAGACAGAGGGCCAGAGAAAAAGAGGAAGACTCCAATGAGATGGATTGGCCAGGTGGCAGCATCGATTGACTCAATTGTGGCAACAGTAGTGAGGTTGGCCCAGGATCGGACAGTGTTTCGCTCTGCTGTGCATAAGGTCGCCATGAGTCGGTGCCGACTCGATGGCACCTAACAACAACAACAACAATTTTGTTATCATAAGGAGCTCTGGTAGCGTAGTGGTTACGAATTGGGCTGCGAACCACAAGGTTGGAAACTACCAGCTGTTCTGAGGGAGAAAGATGAGGCTTTCTGCTCCCGTGAAGATTTACAGCCTAGGAAACCCTGTCCAGGGTCGCTATGAGTCGGTTCCGACTCATGGCACATAACAACAACAACAACAATTGTTATAATGGAGTCCAGGTGTGGCAATATGGGTTAATGCGCCAGACTGCAAAGCCATATGAACTGCAAGGTCAGCGGTTCAAGCTCACCAGCTGCTCCTTAGACACCCTATACAGGGTCGCTATGGGTTGGAACTGAGTCGACCGCACTTCACAACAATAACAAAATTGTTATCATGACTAATTGCAATGGTTACAATTGTAAATACAGACGCTGTGTAACAAAAAATGGCGGGGGTGGGGCATTGATCTTGCATTCCAGGAACAGAAGACCCTTCCAGAAGAGCATGGGCGGAGCATGGGATCTTAACCAGAGAGGCAATAACACCAGAATCTGAGGCAAAGGCAATAACATGGAGAGGTATAGCATCTGAGGACGCTAGACTCGTGGAGGGGGAAAGGCTGTGTGCTTATGGACTGGGGACTGTTTTTCAAATTGTGCATTTTGGTTGCTTCGATGATTGTATACTCCTGCATGTTTTTGTGTACGTCAAAAAAAGAGGATTGCAAACATTACAATGAAACAACATGTGATTGGTTGAATGTAAAAGTGATGTTCTGCCATATAGACTATCACTCAATTCACAATAAAAACTTTGAAAACAAAAACAAAAACAAAAAAACTATCCTCCTCATAAGCAGACCAATAATTAACATCACTATAAACAGAAAGCAAAAAACTAAACAAAACAAAACCCTAATCATTTTACACATATATTTACTTATCAGTTTTATGGATTATTTAAGGTGATAATAATGATTCATATAAAAAGAAGCTTTAAAAGGTAAAACACAGAATTGTTTCTTACATAGCATTGCATCCCATTAAACCGGGGAAATCCTCAAATTTTGCATTAAATATAATATTATACTATTTATTTATGACTCCTCTAACTTGCAAACAGTACCTAAAGCAAGAAAAACTAGAACAGTCCTAATAATAGATAGATTTTAGGAGATTAAAAAATCTATCTGCACTTGGGATATGAGAACCTGATTTGGAAGCATTGTTCCTGGAGGTGAGCACCTCCTCTTCCAGCCTGCATTTTGGTATTTGGCTTGGATGTATAGTCATAAAAGGGAATGTGTTATGAAAAGAAATGGAAACAAACAACTTGCAATACCAAAAAGGAGAAAAATCCCACAAACCACACTTTCACAGTCCTCTATTTATACTAGCACATTCTGGAAAAATCACTCAAAAACCTGTTACTAATCATTTAAACCTTAGGCTGTCAACATTTTTTCTGCTTTGCTAGCCAAATAGTCATGTGCAGCAGCCAGAGGGTTAAAGAGCCAGATTTTCTGTCCCATACTGTAGTTTTGTGTGAGCAATATGGAGGACCTCATCATCGCTGCAGAGGCTCCTGTTGAACATGAAGGGGTCTAGCTAGGCAAAAATATGTGCAGCCTTCTGGACCAGATTTGATCCGGAAGGGCTTCTAAGTTGGCTGTGCAGTGGGCTAAGCTGTCCAGACCTGCTGTTCCACAAAGGCCAAGATTCACTTTCTGTGAGCCTACCTCTCCTGCCAGCAGACTGTACAAAGGCTGCTTTGCCTAGGTCCAGACACCCACCAGAACTATGAAGGACTAAGAAGGTCTTTGTTTTTATTCAGACAATACAATATGCAATCAAAATGAAGTAGGTCAAAGACAGAAATGTTTCCATTTTAGTAGAAACAAAGTAAGCCAGACAGAACATCAAACTCACAAGTTTCTGGGATTTAGATTGGAGAAGATAACAGAATTTTCTATTTTCTTACTAAAAGACTAGCATCAATCAATAAACTTAGTTAACTACACAAGTTATGTCTTCAATGCATAATACTTAAAAGTATTGATTTTCTGATCACATGGGATGTGTTAAATTTCTTTAATAAATGTGTTAATAACAGAAACCAGTTGATTCTAATTCATGGTGAGTACACATGTGTCAGAACGAAACTGCATGATAAGGTTTTCAATGATTGATTTTTCAGAAGAGAAGACTCTTTCTCCTAAGGTGCCTATGGCTGAATGTGAACCTTTGACTTTTCAGTAAGTAACTGAGCAAGTTAACCACATGTACCACCTGGGAACTCCCATAAATGTGTTGTTCTTGTGTGCTGCCGACTCAATTCCAATTCATAGAGATCTTAAAGGGATGTGTAGAACTGCCCCCATAGAGTTTCCTAGACTGTAATCTTTATGAAAGGCACTCTGGCAGCATAGTGGTTACCAAATGGGCTGCAAACCGCAAGGTCAGCAGTTCAAAACTGCCAGCTGTTCCGCAGGAGACAGATGAGGCTTTCTGCTCCCGTAAAGATATACAGCCTCGGAAACCCTGTACAGGGTCGCTATAGGTCGGAACTGACTCCACGGCACTTAACAACAACAACAATCTTTATGAGAGGAAATTCTCAGGTCTTTTCTCCCTCAGAGCCATAGATAGGTTTGAACTTAGAGCAATTGTATCACCAGTGCTCATTATAAATGTGATATGTTGTTATGTTGTTGTGATGGTAAGTGCCATAGAGTTAGTTCTGACTCACAGCAACCCTGTATCGGATTACCAAGGAGTGGTTGGAGAATCTGAACTGTCAACCTTGCAGTTAGCAGTCCAATACTTATTCTACAGTGACACTACAGGACTGCACAATGTTTTAGGAGTTTTAAATACAAAAGGAATGTGAAAGTAATTCTCCCAAGCCCCAAGTCACACATCACCATTTTACTTTGACCATAAGTGTTGTACTTTTTAATTTTTATTAGCTATTTTAAGAATCTTTGTTCATTTGAAAAGCTCTGGTGACACAGAGCTTTGTTCATTTGAGATGCTCTGGTTACAATACTAGGTTGCTAACCGCGTAGTGGTTACGAATCGGGCTGCGAACCTTAAGGTCAGCGGTTCGAAACTATCAGCTGCTCCGCGGGAGAAAGATGAGGCTTTCTACTCCCGTAAAGATTTAC
>NW_006408732.1:1445862-1467840 GCF_000296735.1 Chrysochloris asiatica
GAAACTACCAGCTGTTCCGAGGGAGAAAGATGAGGCTTTCTACTCCCGTAAAGATTTACCCCCTCGGAAACCCTGTACAGGGTCGCTATGGGTCGGAACCGACTCAACGGCACTTAACAACAACAACAAACCAAAGGTTATCAATTCATACCCACCAGCCTCTTGGAGGGAGAAAGATTTAATAGTTTCCTTCCGTAAAGATCTATAGTTCTACTCTGTCCTACAGGTTTGCTATCAGTTAGAATGAATTTGATACCAGTGAGTTTGTTCACTTGGCTCATTTATACACATGACTGATGAATAAAATAAAAAAAACAAAACAAAAATACTTACAGCAGTAATATTTCCAGGCCATTATTATTAATTTTCACTTCATAAAAGGGTAAAGTGAAAATGTAATTTGACAAGACATCTGCCAAGTTGTTTCTTTCCATAAAGTTTCTCAGGGTTCAGATTTTGAAGGTCTAGTTCAAGCAATACAATATTCAATCTAATACAAATTAGACAAAATCTATAAAGCCTGTAAGACTATACTAACAAGGGAAAAAAAAATAACTCAAGGGTTGGTTCACACACAGGCTACAGCTGAGGATTGTTCTCATCCATATCCATTGTGGTTCAGCCATCATAATAGAAATTTGAAAAAAAGCATTACTAGACATAAACAAAGCCAGTGAAACATTCAACTCCTACTGTGCCATCAGATCACTGTCGCTGCTTGTGTAGAAATTTAACTGAACTAGAATGACACATGTCAGTGTCACTGAGTTTCTGTCATAGTCAAAGCTCAGTGTTTTAAGGAGGTAAAATTTGACTCAGGATTAAATTAAGCCACTATGAGTCATTGGAGTCAGACTCAAAAACTTAGATTCCATCATGCCCTTAATTATCAAATGTGTTTCCTGTGAAGAAAGGAGTACTGTTTAAAATGTTTGATAATCTGACAAGGCCGTAAGGCCTAATGGAATTGATGATTACACACAGATGGATGATTAACTCTCAAGGTTTAACGTTAAAAAAAAAAGAAAAAAGAGAGAGAAATACTGTGTTGGATTGCTACTTAATGGAATTACACTGCCCATATGGAAAAGAACTATACCCTAAATATACCCAGAATGATGGAACAGGTGGCAGAATCTGGGCAAGTCTGCTTGGAATGCACAAAAGCATTCTGAACTTGTAACTGCCAGAAAAGAAAAGAAAAAAAAAAAAAAAAAAAAAATGTCTGGAGGAAAGAAAGATATGGGGTGGGGGTATCTTTGAAACTGTGTTAACTCTTCGGCATTTTGTAAATATGAATTACAAAAAATAATTAGAAAACTGAACTCTAAAGAACAGTTTTCTCCAGTAGGCATTTTTCAAAATATCTTTCAGAGATCATGCCTGTTTGTGATAAAGGTAAAGCTATTTGCATGGATTATGATTTAGCTCCAAAATATAGTCAGTTAGGCCCCAAGTCATTTACAAGAAAGCTTAAAAAAGTTAATGAAATAATTCTATTATCTTATAATTCAATTTTCCATGAACTTTTTGAAGCTCCCTTGTATATTTTAATAACACTATATTTTCCAATTGACTTAATTGGGAAATAAGACAACAACTATTAGCTAAAATAAGGCTTGGGCATTCTTTCTGGATTACGTATTCTTTAATAATGCTTTATGTCCCCATGACTGTGGATAAATAAGAGCTGCATTTGTGAAAATGGCAGCAAGATATGAGCATTAGTAAACATTTACATATAAATAAGCAAATGATAAAGGTAATATAACTCCAATTAAGGGACTCCTTCTGATAGAAGGTAATTTATATGTAATTTTTTCCCTTCAATGTAGCAGAGCTTTCATCTTAAATATTAAAATCTTTTCAAGTAACACGGTCTCTGACTTCTATGGCATGGTGGAACAAGTAGGGATGGCATTTGGAAGGATTTCGTAATAATAATCCTAGTGAGGAAGAGTTTCTGAGCTTTTACTATATGCTGAAAGCTTGTTGCTTTAGAGACATCTTTTTTTTTTTTTTTTAATCTGACTATGGCCCGTTCAGACTCCTGGTGTGGCACTGTAGGACCAACACTAAACATCACACCACAAGCTTGGTAATTTAAATTTACAAGCTGCTCTTTAGAAACCCTGGAAAATGTAGCTATGAGTTGGAACCAATTTAACAGCACTTAACAACAACATGACCCTTTCTGGTTTAAACTATCTCAAATGTACCTGGAAAATAGATCTGGTAACCTGCTGCTGTTAAGAGTGTTGCTTTTGGCCTGTGCTGTTGAGTCAATTTTGACTTATAATGAAACCATGTGAGGACAATGGTTTTTCAGGCTGTAATCTCTATAGGAGCATATAGACAGGTTTTTGTCCTGTAGATCTTTTAGGTGAGTCCCAACCACCAACCCTTGATGAGAAGCCAAGAATTTAATCATTGGACCATCTAGCCAAGAAAGCCCTTAACACAGAATAATACAGGGGACATCTTAACTCCTAGAGGAAATGAGATGGTCATCACTTCCAGACATACATGTCAAGAATAAATGGGTTGGTAGCGATGTTGCAATTGCCGAGATAGGTACAAAAGTAATGCATTTTCCTTTGGGACTGATAGCATGGTCTCTATCTAAAGGCATAGTTTTCATCACTCTGGCAATTTCAGCATTTTTTTTTTTTTAATGTAGCCCATATCTGATGTTTCTGTAGAACTAATAAGAGTTCTCAAAATGATTCTTGGTAAACTCAAATATATGATTTCACGGCTCCTCTAAAGGCTAGATAGACTTGGACAGATTTCAAAATCAGGAAAACAGAATTGGTAGTCTCTTGTTTTTACAGAAGTGTCATCAAAGATGGTGAGAAGTAAAAAATTATGAAGCAATAATAGATGATATAGCTATAGGACAGAGTGTGGCTCTATATGCTAAGCTTTGGACTGAGAACCACAAGGTCAGTGGTTTGAGCCTATCAGCCACTCCCCAGAGGGGAAAAAAACAAAAATGAGACTCTCTGCAATCCCAAAGTTTTGTAATCTCAGAAATGCTGTACAAGGTTGCTATGAGTTGGAGCCAACTTAATGGCACTTAACAATAATATAGATAGATATATGTATAGGCAGGTAACTCTAGTAGTTGTATGATGAAATGTCTGACTGCTAACTGAAAAATAGGCGAGTTGAATCCACCCAGTAGCTCCACAGGAACAATACTTGGAAAATGGAAGCGAAGGAAAATGCAAGAGCTTGAAGCTATTGACTATTTATATTTTAAACAAATTAACAGTTTATACCATAGCCTTCAAAACATGATTATAAGATGAATATGGACTCAGCATTTCAGAGATTCCTTAAGAAAAATGGACTTTCCTGCCAGACGGTACTACTGTTTGAAACCATGGTCCACAAAAGCTCCTTTGCTTTGATGTTTTTTTCATTAAAAAAAAAAAAAAAGTAGAATAGTTATGAGTACATTGGAAACAACCATAAATGTTAGTACAACTTGTTTCTTCCCCAACCATCCACCTAAATGTTGTATTACATAAGGTGATTTTCTGCCTTCTTTTCCTCCCTAAACCTCTACTGTTCGTTCTCTCTATATTCCAACTGCATCACTCCAGCAATGTGTTACTCATTTCTTTAAGCTTTAGTTTCTAATTTCCTTAGAGTGAGTCTTGCAGTTGTACATTTAAATATGTATCTATGGGTCTTAGTCTGGGTTCTGTAGAGAAACAAAAGCAGTGAAGCTTATATATGTATATGCAAAGATATTTTATATCAAGGAAATAGCTCACACAATCATGTTATTGTTGTTAAGTGCCATTGAGTCAGTTCTAACTCATAGCAACCGTGTATAGGGTTTCCAAGGAGCATCTGGTAGATTTTAACTGTCAACCTTGTGGTTCACAATCCAGTGCTGATCCTACAGTGTCATACCAGAAGTTCAAGGCAGGGGAAATTTCAAGTCTGTAGGTCAAATGCCAGTCTGCAGTCTGCTAACTCACATAGTCAGAAAATAGGTAGGCAAGTGAGGCAGGTAAGATAGCTGACTGCTGACAACTCCAGGTATGACAGGCAATAGACTGGGCCATTGACTCAAAGTCAAAGAACCTAAAGTTGAGTAATGTGCCAGATGCAGAATCTAGACTGAGAAGAAAAAGGAAGAAACAGGCCACACCCCAAGCCAACTTCCTTTTAATTGATTGGATTTTCATAACAGATCCCATCATGGGGAATTCCTATATCTTAACTGCCGAACAACTGAGATTCCTAGCCCAGTCAAGTTAACATAAAAGTCTAAATATCACACTATACATTTGGCCCCATTCTACATTCGTCAGTGTTACACACACACTTTCACATATGCTTGCACACACATATGTGTGTACACAAATAAACACACAAACAAAAAACCCAGAAAAAATTGAAAAAGAATTATTTCAATAAATGATTAACACTTACTCAAAGACAAGGCATGCATTCTAGATCCAGGAAACCTGGCATAACAAAATGCTCCTTATTTTAATTTCCTTTGAAGATCAACAATCTGGGTCTAAAGGTAAACACCCCATTCTAATAATAAATATAGAGACAGTTTTTGTTTAGTTATGCTCAGTCCTTATTCTAGAGATAATTCCAATAATGTTTTTGGGTTGTACATAAATCAAGATATATAAATACTGTTTATGAACCCACAGGAACAGTCACTTAGATGGGACTTCTCAATCCAAAAATTCCATCAGGCTTTAACTTAAAATAGAAATTTTGCTTACAATATGGTTGTAGTGAATTGACATTTCTAAATAACCTGCCTGAGTTGCATTTGTACTACTATTAATCGTAACCAGAGTGCTTTATTCTAGCAGCATGAGGAATATTAAGAATGCACTGATAGGGAAGTGAAAGGCAAAGTATATGTAATGTGAGCCCTATCATTTTTCTATATTCCTCAGATGTTGCTGCTGTTAAGAGCCATTGAGTCAGATGTGATTCATAGTGAGCCTGTACAGGGTTTTTGAGGAGCAGATAATGGGTTTGAACTGTCAACTTTGTAGTTCAAAGACCAGTGCTGATCTTATAGTGCCACAAAAGGAATCCAGAATCCACTTATGGGTAATTTAAATGTTTTGATATTTTAATACTATGCATTATTCTTTATTAACGCAATCTCAGAATTTTATTAGCAGCACAGTGTCTTAGAACAAGTACAGAAAGTTCAGCACAAAATTATACAAATTATAGAAATGATATTATGGCATATTATGTTTCTGTGAACCTGTATTTAAAAGCAAAATAGGATGGTACTTTTAAACCTCACAACGTGCTTTCAAAGTCCTAATTCAATGCTGTAATATAACTGTGAAAACTTCTTCACTTTATTTTTAACTACACATTATATTATTTTTTTCTTGGTTAAAACATTTATTTAGAAATTATTTTACCTTTGTCAAGAGAAAGGATTATTTAATTGGTTATTAAAATTGTATTCCTCAGCTTGTTACCACATTTGATGTAATCTAGTTAGAGTGAGATCACAAGATGTCTTTTTTTTTTTTTTTTTTTTTTTATGTGAACTGAGTGATAGTTTACATGGGAGAACATCAGCTTTACACTATTGTTTCATTTCAATAATTACAATCTTCTCCATGCATCATCATTCAACAGTATTTGCTTCCATTTCCTCTGGGGTTTTTTTTGGGGGTGGGAATATACACAATAACACTCAAGAATATATAATAATTTAAAGAACCAAAGGGCATATTATGCAAGCCTGCCTCCTGGCTGCCAGCACATAGTCCCTCTCTTTCCATGAGTCCAGAGTCCTCAGCTGCTCCCTTTCTCCACGTCCTCATCTCTGCCTCCATCTCTGGTGTTGCTGCCTCTTTGGATAGCATCCCACATTCTGCTTGTGTTCTTCTCCCTTGATGGTCCTGGGGGCCTTTGTTTCTACTCCCCTGTTTTTGTTATAAAACTTCTACCATTACAGTTGTGACAGTTGCAATTAGTCATGATAATATTTATTCACTATTTAATCATAAGTATCTTATCCCCATCTCTTTTCACTAGACCCTTCTAGACAAGATGAAAACTACTCAGTGAGGAGTCTACCCTCCCCCTCACACTCTTAAACTAAACTCCCTCTTGAAACTTTGTAAACCAGTCACTTCATGCCTTTACCGCTCCTATTTTAGGTAGCTAATTTCTAAGTTGCCCATCCTTATCAACCCTGTATACAGAGGGTATAGTATTTATACTTGATGTGGAGACTCCTTGCCTCTCAGTAGGTATTTTGAGCTATTACATCCATAAATAAGGAGCTCTGACAGCATAGTGGTTATGAATAGGGCTGCGAACTTAAAGGACAGCTGTTCGAAAATACTAGTTGTTCCGTGGGAGAAAGATGAGGCTTTCTGCTCCTATAAAGATTTACAGCCTCAGAAACCCTGTACAGGGTCTCTATGAGTCGGAACCAACTCCACGGCATATAACAACAACAACAACAACAACATCCATAAATACAGGTCAAGTTCATTAGCTTGTAGCAATTTACACTTACTTCCTTTTTCAGAATTTTTTTTTTTTAATTTTTCAATCTTCCTCTAGAAGAGTTCTAATTATCAAGCCATCGAGGCTAGGTCAAATGGAGACTATATACCTGCAACTGTGGGTGTTCTTGTGCATCTCCCCTCAATTCATATTGAGCTGGATGCTTCACTCTCAGCTCTAGCCCTCTGTGGCTACGTCCTTGTCCATAGGCTCAGGAGTCCCCAGGTTTACCATATTTTGGACCAACCAGCCCTTCTTATTCTCTCTCTCATCGCCAGGTCCATGGGAGTCTATGGAACATGGTTGAACTCAGTCCATTTCTTCATTGCTGCCTTTCCCCTCTTTCACTCATCAGTAGACCAATGTGGTCGCTAGCAAGCTTACATGCCCGCTCATGCGTTCCCTTTGAGTTTCAATCTTGGAGGGGGTTTGTCCTGAAGGGACTTGATTGCTTGCCATGATGGCTCTCCAGCGAACAACTTGCTTGCTCTTGTAGTAGCCAATCAAACTGCCATTTTTTTGTTTTGGATTTTCCTGCTGATGTTTCTTTGAAGATGTATCTTCTGCTGCTCTAGCTGTTGCAGTCTGGTCTGCTTATCCTGTCTAGTGAGAATGTCCCACCTCAGAAGGTTCTGGATGGGGCTCAGAATTCCACCTAAGGTCTTATACACTGCAAAGGCTCTGCAAGAAACCAATTTCACTGGGCAAATGAGTTATAGGCTGAAGACGGACTTACAAGCTTTCTGTAATCATGTTTCCCAAAATTCCTTTCTATCCCACTCCAGTGTCTATTTTACAATGGTAGACAAGGGAAACCAATATTCATAAGACAGTCAAGCATCTTAACATTATTTCTACTCTTCAGACTATGCCTGTTCCCTGTATCACAAAGCCCTGTTGTTCCAAGGTTGAACTTACTTCACTAACAAGATATCCTTTGTGTTATGGTAGTCAAATTTGTCATTACCCATCTGTCAATTTGTCATACTTTGGTGGCTTATGTGTTGCTGTGATGCTGGAACCTTTGTGATTGATATTTACTTATTTATTTATACTACTTTTTTTATTTAAAACTTTTATTGTGAATTAAGTTAAGGTTTACAGGACAGATCATCAGGTTTACATTCAACAAATCATTGTAATGATTGGGATCTCCTCCATGTATTACTTTCAGTTAACAATATTTACCTCTAATATATATATATTTTTGCTGTACACAAACCTCACTGAAAATGTATATTTCTTTAAATATCCAAAGGGCACATTTTGTGAACCAGCCTCCTGCCCACAGACACACTGCCTTTCTCAGTCCATAGGCCTATAGTCCTCTATTGTTCTTGCTGTATATGCCATCACCTCTGCTACCATCTCTGTTGTCACCATTTTTCTGGTTAAGATCCCTTACTCCTCTTATGCTTTTTCCTCTTGATGGTCTTAGGGTTCTCTGTTCCTGAAATGACAGATTAACTGCTTCCCACTTTTAGTTACACCTCTTCTATATTTACAGTTTTGACAATTTCCATTAGACCTGATAAGTTACTCACAATTGAATCATAAAATCCTATACTCACCACCCCCCACCCCCTTTCATCAGACTCATCTGGACAAGAAGAGAACCATTCAGTAGGGATTCTGTTTTACGCCCCTTGCTCTGACACTAAGCACCCTCATGAAAGCTTGTAAGACAGCCACTTCTTTTCTTTGTATCTCCCCTATCAAACCAGCGTACTGAGGAGGCAAGCTTGATCCTTGATATGAAGAATCCTTCCCTTACACTTGGAATTGTGGGCAACTTCATCCATAATCAAACATCCAGTTCATAAGGTTTGTGATCGGTGTTTTAAATAACAAGAGGGCCACCCATGGTGGACAGGTTTCAGCAGAGCTTCCAGACTATCACAGGCTAAGAAGTAGATATGAACCATTTACAAGGGTAAGTCACTGAAAACCTTATGAATAACAGCAAAACCCTGTCAGGTGTGGTGCTAGAAAATGAGCCCCTCCAGTTGATAGACACTCAAAATATGAATAGGAAAAAGCAGTCTCCTCAAAGTAGAATTGAACTTATTGAAATGGAGCAAAGCTTTCAGCACCTTCACTTGTTGATGGGGCACAACTCAAAACAGAAATAGCTACAAAATCCGTTAATAATCAGAACATGGAATGTACAAAATATGAATCCAGGAAAACAAGAAGTTTTCAAAAATTAGATGAAATGCATAAAAATTGATATCCTAAGCATTAGTGAGCTGAAGTGGACTGATAGTGACACTTTTGAATTGGACAATAAAATGGTTTACTATACTGGAAAAGACAAACTGAACATGAAAGGCATCATATTCATCATCAAAAAGAACATTTGAAGATCAATCTTGAAGCATATTGCTTTCTATGATAGGATAATTTCCATGTACCCACAAGGAAGACCAATCAATATCATTAAAATATTATTCAAATTTACACACCAACCACTAAAGTCAGTGATGATTAACTTAAAGATTCTACCAACTTATTCAGTCTGAAATTGATCTAATATGCAATCAAGATGAATTGATAAATACTGATGATTGGAAAATTAAATTTTGAAAGAAAGGGGAAGGATCAGTATTTGGAAAATATGACCTTGGTGATAGTAATGATGCTGGAGATCCATGAAAGAATTTTGCCAGACCTGCAACTTAGTCATTGAAATATCTTTTTCCAAAACATAAAAGGCAACTTTGCACATGGATCTCATCAGATGTAATACACAGGAATAAAATTGACTACATCTGTGAAAAGAGAAAATGAAGAAGTTCAATATCATCAGTCAGGAGTCAACTGTGGGGCAGACCATTATTTGTTCATACACAATTTGAAGCTGAAGTGTAAGGAATTAAAACATGTCCAAGAAAGCCAAATATGACCTTGAATATATTTCATCTGAATTTAGAGACCATAATAAGAATAAACATGATGAATTAGACACTTTATGACCAAAGACCAGAAGAGTTAAGGAATGACATCAAGAACATCACACAAGAAGAAATCACAAAGTCAATAAACAAAGAAAAGACTAAAATGGATGTCAAAAGAGACTGTGAAACTTGTCCTCCAGTAGAGAGATTCTAAAGCAATCATAAGAAATCAGAAAGTAAAAAATGCTGAACAGAAATTTTCAAATGGCAGCTTGAGAAGAGAAAGTTAAATATTACAATGAAATGTGCAAAATCTGGAGTTAGAAAGGCAAAAGAGGAAAACATCCTTAGCATTTCTCAAGCTTAAAGAATTTAAGAAAAAATCTAGCCTATACTTAAAATATTGAAGGATTCTGTGGTCTGGTGATGTAAAATAAGCACTGGACTGCTAAGCAGGAATATCGTTATTGATGTCAGATGCAGCTTGGATGAAGTAAGAAAATACCAGGAAGATGTTTACTTATGCTTTATTGACTATTCATAGGCATTCAACTCTGTGGATCATAATTATAGATAACACTGCAAACAATAGGTATTACAGAATACCTACTTATGCTCACGAGGAAACTGTACATAGACCAACAGGCAGTTTTTCAAATAGAACAAGGGAATACTATTAAAATGGTTTTAAATCGGGAAAAATAAGTGTCAGGGTTGTATCTTTTCACCATATTTATTCAATCTGTATGCTGAGCAAATGATCTTAGAAGCGTGATTATATGAAGAATGTGGCATCAGGATTGGTGGAAGACTCATTAACATCCTGTAATATAAAGACAACACAACCTTGCTTGCTGGAAGCAAAGAGGATATGGAAAACAGACTGATGATCAGTAATTATGGATTGCACCTCAATGTAAAGGAGACTAAAATACAACTGACCAATAAATAAAGTCATAATAAATTGAGAAAGGTACAGGTGCTTTATTCTGAAATTAAAGTATAATTTTCCAGGTTTCTCCATGGAATTGTACAATAATGTTATCTATATTGTTTTAGTGGAGTCTTTGACAAAAAAAACAAAATAAAATAATCATAGACTATAGTACAAAAAGGAGACATGGAGTTGACCATCTCTGACCGATTTGGGTAACATTTTTAAAAAGATGTTTTAAATCTTTCTGGAATGTGTTATTCCCAGTATATTATAAGTTATACTACCTAACATTGTCCTAAAATTTCCATCTATATTTTTATTTAGTGGTACACTATGGCCACTTGAAAATGAATTATCTGATGATGCTATTAATAGGCACATGATTAGTCCATCAGACCCTGATTCATGAAAATTGCAAACTGTTTGCAAGAAAAATATGTGATCTGTGTTTTACTATGTGCTAGAGTGATCAGCAAAATGCTATTACAGGTTGATTTTTTAATTCAACATTATACAAGTTTGTATATACACACACACTCATATATACGCAGAGGTTGGATTCAAAAAGCAATTAAATGGGAAAATGCAATTAAAAGATGGCATTTTCCACAGAATTTCTGAAACCATCTCATATATGTAGCTACTACTTCATTCTATGTACTATTAGAAAAAGAAAGGGAAATAAGACAGCCTTAACTCTAAATGAATGGAGTTCTGGTGTGGCATTGTCAGATAAGCACTAGACTACTAAATGCAAGGTTGACAGTTCAAACCCTTGGGAATCCTATACAGGGTCACTATGAATTGAGATCAACCCTACACCTTTAATAATAGCAACAACACAACTTGCAATAGAGGAGTCTCTTGGTGGTACGGGTTAAATACTGAACTACTAGCTGAATGTTTGATAGTTTAAATCCATCTAGATGTGTGTAGTAAGAAAGTCCTGGCCATCTTCTTCCAAAAGTCATAGCCTTGCAAACCCTATGAAAAAGTTCTACTCTGTACACATGAGACGACCATCAATAAGAATTGACTGGATGGTAACTAATGACTGCAACTCTCAATGGTAGATAAAATTTTTAAATAGAAGGATGGAATGTGTTTTTTAAGCAGGATGAACAAATAAAATGGTAGAGGAGTTTAGTGAAGGAAGACAGTAGGCCTGCAGAAACTAAGACAGAATTGCAATTAGAGAAAGCTTCAAGATATAGATGATATTTGAACATGGTATTCATGAAGACTATTTCAGGAAGCAGACATGAAATGATGAACTGAAGTAGAAAAGTGTAAATGCCTTATAAATATTTACTGAGTAAAATGATCCTGTTGTTCTTAGATGCAGTCCAGTTGGTTCTAACTCCAAGTGAGCTTGTGAATGAATAACAGAAAGAATCTGCCGTATCCTGGACTATCCTCACAATCTTTGTTATGCTTGAGCTCATTGTTGCAGCCACTGTGTCAGTCCATCTTGTAGAGGGTCTTCCTCTTTTTCACTGCCCTTCTGCTTTTCCAAGTATGATATCCTTCTCCAAGGACTGCAGATTTTAAACCAGGAAGCATCACCTTGTTCTGTTTGAATTACTGCCTCTTGGTCTTTGTACACTTTGTAAGTGTTCTGAAAATGCTCCTAATGCCTGTCAAATCTTTTGTTGTTATTGTTGTCAATGAGCTGGATTGCCACAATTGAATATCTCCTAAATTTTTTTGGATGTTAAATATATTTTATTACCTTTTACAATTTCCACAGACAAAATGGAAGTTTACATGTCCATCTGTTAAGCAAGGATCATTTTGAAATTAAATTTGAGGAGAAAAATAATAAAGAGATCATGAAACTGTGTTACATCTTGAAGTGCCTTAAAATACATAAACAAAAAACAATAAAACACTCCAAATGACTCATTTGTTTTTCATTATTCCACAACTTAGTGGCAATAACTGGCAGTGTTGTAATTTCACAGTGTCATCCTGGTAGAACATAGGGTTCCCATAAGACTACATTTCTAGCTCCTTCAATATCACTATTAAAAATGACTTATTTGTTTCTGATTAATTAAGACCCCATTTCTTCTTCTTGGCATTGCATTTTCCCTCCTGTTCAGTCTATCTGGACAGGCTAGATCTGCGTGGGCATGCACCAGTTTGTGAGATTCTGGATTAGAACTCAGTGGCTTTGCAACTGTGATAAACCCAACTTCTGGTAACTGTGAATTTGTGTTCCCAAGTGCCTCAAACCACATGGTAAGATGCCACAAAAAGGAGCAGTAACTAGGTCAGGTTTTTGGCAGTATTCATGAAGCAGTAGCTCTGATACTGGCCTGCCTGTGATTGAATAAGACTGAGAAACCTTTTATTTTTTTCCATTATCTTCCTTAACAAGCAGAGCAAAAGTTCAGATTATCTGATGGGATATATAGAGAAAAACAAAACGTTTTTAGAGCAAAGAGTTTATTTGCCAACTATCTAAACCAGTTGCTCACAAGTAGATTCCGTCTCATGGAGATCTCATGTGTTTCAGAATAGAATTGTGCTACAGAGTGTTTTCAATGATGCCTCTGAACAGACTTGAACAAAAGATTCTGAACAGTCTTTTTGTTAGTAGCCAAGCACATTAAACCTTGCACCTCATAGGAAATTGAAAACTACCTGAAGTCCAATTCTTTATGTCTAGTAAGAACAAAGCTGGAGCAATGACACACACCATGTGTGTAGCCAGAATTTGTCAGCGTGTTGGAGAATGAGTTTAGTTAGTGTGAAGTGAGGGTGGTTTCTCATCTCATGGTGTATGTTAGGCTATTAACAACGTCTCCAGTTTTATTTTCCTACTACTGTTCATAAGATCAACATTAAACAATTGGTAATTCATTTGATGTTTTGAAAAAGCAAAGAGATTTGTTAGACTTAGAGATATAAATTTAAACTCCAGGAGAGATGGAGGCTTTCCTGGACAAAAGGTTTGCTTTTTGGGGAGTATGAGGGGAAATTCAGGTTAGCATACATCAAGCCTGAGTGATACAGCTGTTCATAATTGCCCCCAACAAAGGCAGGCCCACCTCTCCTGTTCTGTAAGTGTTCTTCCCAGAGTCCATTATTTTCAGTGATTAAACAATGAATATGCAAAAAGGCAAATAGCTTATACAGAATTGGGGAGTAAACATTTGGAAGAAAGTATTAAGGAAGCTAATTGATATGCTTTGTAAATTGCCAGAATTATTACCTTTCTGGGTTTTTAGAAAAGAAATTATCTTAAAACATAACACTTGTTTCTTCTTTATCCTAGTGAATCCAGTAGGCAGGATTTAGCACTGGGAACAAGCCCAGAAGGTTTGAAATCCTGTAAAGGGAAAAAAAAGTGTATTTTTAGAATTATGGTAACAGCTGCTAAAAAAAAATGTATTTCTGTTTTGTAGTTAATCTGAGCTGCCTAACATAAATGTGTGGTACAGAAATATAACAGAGATAAGGCAAGTGAAGAGAATTATAGCAAAATGTATACTATCTTTGGCTGTTGTTGAAAGAAAAAAAATGAATACTAAAGATGGCATTTTATCAAAATAAACTGTAAAATATATACCTAAGAACTAGAATTAGATGTCTATTCTCTCTTTTGATATCTTCCTCCCCCCCTTATTTTCCAACGCTGTCCTCTAAATTATCTATTTTTAAAAATTTGCTTCTGAAACAAACTTGTTGTTGTTGTTGTTAAGTGCTGTTGAGTTGGTTCCAACTCATAGCGACCCTGTATAGTGTTTCCGAGGAGCCATTGGTGAGTGTAAATCACCGACCTTGTGGCTCAAACCAACCTTGTAGTCCAGCGCATTATCCCGCAGCGCCACACCACTTAGAGATCATTAGGATAATAGCATAGACCTTACTAAAAATTACCTTCTGATGTGATACCACCTGCCAAATACATAATACAGTATCCACTTTTTTCATTAAAATCATAATTAATAAAAAAATAAAACTCTGATATAACTACTGAAATATTATGTACATAACTAAACAAGTTAACTACAGTTTATGTTTATATGATGCATTTTCTTTAATAACACATTTTGTTATGATTGATAATTAAAAATGAATACTTAGGAAGTTCATCATTTTAGAAAGTTCAAGTTTCTTAAAATTCTGTTTAATAGTTAACCCTGTGTCTAGAACAAAACCTTTTAGTTAGTTGTTAACTTGGCATTCATAGATTCACTTGGAAATTGTCTGTGGTTTTCTCTGTAGTATACTTGCACACATAAAAGTAAACACACCATATTTTCTCGTTCATTTCTTAGGAGAAAGGAATCTTCTGCTCCCTTTCCATGGCAGCTTCAATTCATGTACTTATTCATATGCTTGCACTTGTACTCTTTCTCTCCCACTCTATTCCTCTGACTGACTGGCTGTTTCTCTGTCCATTTTAAATCCCTTGTTTTGTTGTTGTTGTTTTAAAATCTCTTATTTTAACAGTGAAATATCCCCCCACATTTTGGGGAAAGGCTCTCCTAAAAGGTTTCAAAAGGTGTTTGCAATCTCTGTAATGCACAGCCCACTTTCACCCCACACAAACACCACCCATCTCAGATTTTACTATGCCACCTTTTTTCTCTGTTGGCAACAAGAAAGAGCAATTTTTTAAACTATTGTTCATTTTTTACCATAAAAAATGCCCAGGAAGCACTTGAGAAAAGGATGGTGGACTCAATCTGGTATTCTGGGAAAGACGATGACAAGGAATATCTCTACTCCTGTAAAGCTGGGACTATGTCTTATTCTTCCTTATAGCCCCAATATCCATCACAAGGACCAACACAGAAGGTGATGGTGGAGTATCTGCTTGACCCAACTGCATTTTTTTTTTTTTTTTCATTTCAATCTTGAAATAAAAATTGAACATTTTGTGTAAATAGTTTGAAATACCATATTGGAAATGTCAGTACTGTTTTTTAAGTTCCAAAACATGTACAGGAGTAGGAAGTGGTCAAGTGATAGTCAACAAAGGAAGTTTGGCTAATTATCGAAATAATAACTGTCATATATTGAGCATTTGTATATGTCAAGCACTGTCCTTAATGTTTTATAGTTTACCTGTGTGACCCTTAAAATAAAAATATAAGTACCCTCAAATTTGTTCTTCCTTATTAGTGACTACAGAAGCACTTTCCATCCCATATAAAGTTAAGTAATAATTTTTCCACCTCTTTACAAAATGATGTTGGGATTTGGATCCGAATTGTACAATGTCTGTAGATCATTTTTGATAGGATTTATGTTTACACAATGTTGTTTCTTCTATCTTCCTTCCATTTATGTAGGTGTCTTTTGGTTTCTGTTAGTAATGTCTTATAGTTTATTTATTTAGTTAGTTTATTATTGTTTGTTTGTTTTGAATAGGTCTGTTGTTTTGGAACTGAGTGGAAGGCACAACAATTGCTTATCTCAATAGACTTGTTCCTAAGTATTTTACCTTTTGGGTAGCTATTGTAAATGGTATTGTTTTCCTAATTTCCTTCTTAGAGTTCAAATTGTTAGTGTAAAGGAATTGTAATATTTTTGTATGTTGATCTAAACCCTGTCACTCTGCTGAATCTTAAAATTAGTTTCAAAATTTTATTGCTGAGTCTTTGGAATTTTCTATGTATAAAATCATATCATCTGCAAATAGAGTTTTGCTTCTGCTTTGCCAATTTGGATGTCTTTAATTTCCCTTTCTTGCCTTGAAGCTCTGGCTGAGATTTCCAGCACAATACTGAACAAGAGTGGTGATAAAGGACATCCTTGTCTGTTCCTGTTCGCTAGGGGAATGCTTTCAGTTTCTCATTGTTGAGAGTAATGTTGGCCATTGATTTTGCATATATGCCTTTAGTTTTATTGAGGAATTTCACTTCTATTACTATTTTTCTGAATGTTTAATCAGGAATGGGTATTAGATTTTGTCAAATGCCATTTCTACATCAATCAATAAAATCATATGGTTATTTTCCTTTGTTTTATTTATGTTGTAGACTATGTTGATTGATTTTCTTATACAGAAACATCCTTTTATTCTTCATATGAATTCTACTTGGCCACGAATTTTCTTTTGGATATGTTGTTGGCTTCTATTGGCTAGGATTCTGTTAAGAATTTTTGCATTTTTGTTCATGATGGTTACTAGTTTACAATTTTCTTTTTTAGTGATGCCTTCACATAGTTTTGGTATCAGGGTTATACTTACTTGATAAAGTCAGTTTAGGATTATTCAGTCTTTTTCTGTACTTTGGAATAGTTTGAGTAGACTTGGTGTCAACTTTTCACTGAATGTTTTATAAAATTTGCTTGTGATGTTAATAGTCCTAACTTTTGGGGAGCAGAGTGGGGGAAGTTTTCTAATAATCTGGTCTTCCTCATCTCAAAACCAACTACAAAGTCACAATAGTCAAAAGGGCCTGATGTTGGTAAAACAAAAGACATATAGGCTAATTGAACAGAATTTAAAGCCCACTGTTTTTATGCAGATCAAAATGTAACACTGCTTGGTCATGCACCAACGCAATAATCTTTACTATATTTGAGCCCATTTTTGGTGTCATTGTGCCAATCCATCTCATTGGGTATCTTCCTCTTTCTCCACAAGACTTCACTCTCTCCAACATGATATCCTTCTCTAGGAATTGGTCCCTACTGAGTATAGGTCTGAAATGTGAGAGACACTATCAGGCCATCATGGCTTCTAAGAAGTATTCTGGCTGTACTTCATTCAACAGATTGGTTTGTTCTTTTGGCAATCCATGGTATTTATGATATTCTTCTCCAACACCATAGCTCAAATACATCAATTATTCTATGGTCTTCCTTATTCACTCTCCAACTTTTGAATGCATATGAGGTTATTGAAAACATCATGGCTTGGGTCAGACTCACATTAGTCCTCAAACTGACATCTTTGCTCCTGAACACTTTAAAGAGGTCTTGTGCAGCAGACTTCATTTGATTTCCTGATAACTGCTTCCATGAGCGTTATTCATATGTTCAAAATGAAGTGTTTGACAGCTGTAGTCTGTTCTCTATTTGTATGGGTGTTGTTTAATGGTCCATTGGTGAGAATTTTTGTTTTTGTTTTTTTACCTGAGGTACAACCCATACTGAAGACTGTGGTCTTTGATCTTCATCAGTATTTTAAGTGCTCTTCACTTTCAGCAAGCAAGGTTGTATCATCTGTATATTACAAATTAGTGAGTCTTCTTCAATCCTTATGGCAGGTTTTCCTTCATATAATCCAGTTGCTTTAATTATTTTCTCAGCATGCAGATTAAATAAGTATGGTGAAAGAATGCAACCCTGGCATACAACTTCCCTAATTTTAAACCATTCAGTGTTCTCTTGTACTGTTTCAAAAACTGCCTCTTGGTCTATGTAAGGTTTCTCATGAGTACTATTAAGTGTTCGGGAATACTTGTTCTCTACAATGTTGTCCAAAGTGTGTCATGATCTACAGAATCAAAAGCCTTTCCATAGGCAATAAAGAACAAGCAAACATCTTTCTGGTGTTCTCTGCTTTCAGCCAAGCTCCATCTGATGTCAGCCAAGATCCATATCTCATTCCACATCCTGTTCTGAATTTGGTTTGAAACTCTGGATGTTCTCTGTAAATGTATGGTTGCAGCCATTTATTTATTATTGTTAGCAAAATTTTGCTTGAGTGTGATATTAAAGATACTCTCCAATGATTTCTGAATTGTGTTGTGTTGCCTCTTATTGGAATGGACACAAATATGGATCATTGGAATGGACACAAATATGGATCTCTTTCAGTCAGTTGAACAGGTAGTTGTTTTTTCAAATTCCTTGGCATAGATGAGTGAGTGCCTCCACAGCTGCATCAATTTGTTGAAAGATTTTAAATTGTATTCTCAGTTTCCTGTGCCTAGTTTTTTGTTGTTGTTGTTGTTGTTGTGGGTTTTTTTTTTTTTTTTTTTTTGCCAATGCCTTCAATATACCTTGGACTTCTTCCTTTAGCATCATTGGCTTTTGATCATATGCTACCTATTCAAATGGTTGGGGGGGGGAGGGTGTGTTTCTTCCAACTTCTTTTGATATTTTCTGCATCATTCAAAATTTGGCTCATAAAATCCTTCACTATTTCAAGTCAAGGCTTGAATTCTTTCTTTTGTTCCCTCAGCTTGATAAATTCTGAACGTGTGCTTACCTTTCTGTTTTCTAACTACAGATCTTTGCATATTTCATTATTTTTGACTTTGTCTTCTGAAGTTGTCCATGACATTTTCTATTCAGCTCTTTTACCTCAATTCTTCCATTTGCTTTAACATCTCTATGATAAAGTTTCAGAGTCTCTTATGACATCCATTTTGGTGTCTTCCTTCTTTCTTTTCTTCTATATGACCTTTTTCTTTCTTCCTGTATGATGTTCTTGTTATCATCCCACAACTCTTCTTTGGTCTTAAGCATCTAAAGCATCAAATCTGTTCTTCAGATGATCTATAAATTCAGATGGGATATGTTCAAGGTCATATTTTGTCTCTTGTGGACCTGTTTTAATTTTTTTTTTTCTGCTTCTGCCTGAACTTGTGCATGAGCATTTGATGATTTGTTTCACAATCAGCCCCTGATGTTATTTCTTATGTACTATGGAGCTTTTCCACCATCTCTTTCCACAGATACAGTCATTTCTGTGTATTCTATCTGGTGAGGTCCATGTGTATAGTCAATTTTATATTGCTTAAAAAAAGATATTTATAAAGAAGAAATCATTGGTTTTGCAAAATTCTATCATGCAATCTCCAGAATCATTTCTTTTACCAAAGCCATATTATCCCACTACTAATCCTCCCTCTTTGTTTCCAAACTTTGCATTCAAATAGCCAATAATCATCAATATATCTTGATTGCATGGTTGGTCAATTTCAGACTGAAGAAGTTGGTATAAATCTTCAATTTTATCATCACTGGCCTTAGTGACTCTTGCATAAGTTTGAATAGTAGTGCTATTAACTGGTCTTCCTTTTAGACATATTGATCACATTATATCACAGGCAGCCTTGTTCTTTAAGACAAATCTTGATATATGTTCTTTTGGGTGATGAATGCAATGTCAATCCTCTTCAATTTGTCATGCTTAGCACAGTAAACCATGTGATTGTCAGATTCAAAATGGCTAATACAAGTCCATTTCAGCTCATTGGTACCTAGAATATCGATGTTCATATGTTTCACTAACTTTTTGGCAATTTCCAATTTTGCTATCTTCGTATTTTGTTCAATTACATGTTCCTATTATTAATGGATGTTTACAGTTCTTTCTTGTCGTTTTGAGTTGTGCCTCATCAACAAATGATGGCCCTGAAGGCTTTACTCCATTTTTGTCATCATAGTCAACTCTATTTTTAAGAGGCAGCTCTTTCCCAGTCATATTTTGAGTGCCTTTCAACCTGAAGGGCTCATCTTTTGGCACTATATCTCACAATATTTAAGTGCTCTTCATCATGTGTCAATATTCAGTAGTTTGTTCTGACAGTCTTTCATTGCTATTCATATCATTCTCAGTGACTTGATTTGACCAATAAAATATGGTGGAAATGGTGTGCCAATTCTGAGTATAGGTTTCAAAGGTCTTTCCACAATTCTGCATCTATCCTTGGAACTCAAGAACTTCCATATGAGAAGCCCTGAAAGCCTGAAAAAATGTTAATAGAGATGCAACTCTATAGCCCCTACCACCCACTCAACAGACATTCAAATTGCAGAAGCAAAGTCACTAAGGTGATCTGCCAACTGGTCATATAGGCAATCAGTCAAGATCAACTAAGCCTGGCCTACATTAACACATAAATGTCTAAATAATAATCAATTGCTCTTGTAAGCATCTAATTTATCCTTTATTGGCTATGTTATAATAGATAACTGGCCAGGTAGTTGTGGTTCCATGATAGAATTCTAATCTGCCATATTGGAGTCCCAGATTTGATTCCTGGCTAATATATCATAATATGCAGTCACTGTCTGTCTGTCAGTGGAGACTTGCATGTTGTTATGATGCTATACAGAATTGCATGGAGCTTTCCAACTAAGATGAACCTGGTAAAAAGGTCAGGTTATCTATTTCCAGAATTCAGCCAACTAAAGCCCAAAGGATGATATACAACTGATCTTTGAGATAGCACAAGCCGAAGCATTGATTTGTTCTGCTTTGAGTGGGTTCACCATGAGATACCTTGGAGTCACTTATTCAACAGAAAATAATAACAACAATGACTTTCATATTTGCAGCGCTGCTTTAATATGAAAATCTGCTTGCTCTTTTTTTAGACTGCCATGATTTAATTATGTTCATTTTAACTGTTAAAATTTACCTTAAAAGCATCAAAATGATGCTTTAAAAAAATTTAAAGCAATATTTTATTATAAGACAAATTTCAGCTTTGCTATCTATGACAGTGGCATTGCCCATAATGATTTGTCATGCAATGTTAGTTTCAAAGCTCAAAATTAATTACAAACATGAAACAAATCATAGTGTTAAGACACACTTTAAAAACAAATTACAATCTGAAAATGGATAATTTACAGTTTGGAAAATTAATTGATTAAGCCCAAAGTGTATAAAAATAATTGGAAAAACTAAGGAATAAGTGAATTAACGATGTTATTCAACTAAATATATAAGAATGTATAATGATCAAAACAACAGCCAAAAAAATCAATACTTATTACTAAATCATATGATCTTGGGTATGTTGTTAATGTTGTTATGTGCTATCAAATCGTTTCTTACTCATAGGGACCCTACATAGGATTACCGAGTCATTTTTAAATCTTTGGGAAATCAGAAAACCTCCTGGGTTCAAACTGATGACATTGTGGTTTGCAGTCCAATGTTTACCTTACAGAGCCACCATACTCAGATCTTGGTTACTGTTGTCCTTAGGTGGCATCAAGTCAGTTTTGAATCAGAGTAAACCCTGCACAACAGAACAAAACACTGCCTGATCCTGTGCCATCTTCATAACTAAATCCAGCTTGAATCTCTGGCAGTTCCCTGTCAATATGTTTTTGCAGTTGTTTTTGAATTATCTTCTGTAGAATTTTAATTGTATGTGATATTAATAGTATTGTTCTATGATTACTATATTCCATTGGGTCATCTCTCTTTGTAGTGAGCACAAACATGGATCTCTTCCAGTCAGTTGACCAAGTAGATGTCTTCCAAATTTTCTTGGCCTACATGAGTATCAACCATTTCTTCTTGGTACATTGATTCTATTACTTCCACCGTATTTTGATACTTTCAGCATCATTCAATATTTTGTCCATGCAGTTGTTGTTTTTAAATGCCATGGAGTTGGTTCTTGTGGGAGTCCAGCTCACGCAGGGTCGTGGGACATGAGAGGAGACACAGAGTGGACGAAAATGAAAGCAATTGAGAGGCTCTGCTTTGCTGATTGGACTTTCTGTCTTTGTCTTTCTTCTTCTCCTTCTCTGTGCTTCTTGTTCTTGTTTTTTTGTTCTGGCCCGGATCAGCAAGTCTTTATTTTTTATACTTAAAATCACACAATACATAATGAATTGATACTTTGATCTTTCCTTGAATTATTACACAGTTTATCACAACATTCT
>NW_006408732.1:1468102-1476204 GCF_000296735.1 Chrysochloris asiatica
TTATTTATTTTTCTAAAGAATTTATTAAATTGCTTGGAAATTATGTGGCATAAAGCCCAACCTGGCTAATTGCTGCAGGAAAGTTAGATTATCAAGTTAAAACTACCCTTCACTTCAGTTCTGCTTATTTACGCAGGTGCTTGTATGTAGGGGTTTGTGAATTCTGGCTGGTGACTGATTGTGGTGAGGTCTATAGGGGTAGGTCAGCTTGACTTTAATTTGTTATCTGCTTTTGTGCATTCACAAATGCAGTTACTTGGTACTTAGGATTTCTGTGAAAGGGAGTAATTTATACAATTCTCTTTGAATTCAGGCCACTGGAGTTGAGATAATTGTCCTTTTTCCAAGGTTTGTAGAGCGCACAGTAAAAGGCTGTGAATATGGCAATATTATATATTTTTACAAGTGAATTCAGAGTTAACTTGAAGGGAAGAGAGACCAGCTTTTTTAGAGTCATCTGCCATGCATGATGTCTCTTTTTCTAGCTGGAACTGTGTCAAACAGTGGAAGTTAAGCTACTCTCTGCAGGTTCTAACTCATTAAAACCCTGAATAAGGGTTCCAAGAAGTAGCTGGTGAGTTTGAACTGCCAATCTTGTGATTTGCAGTTCAGTGCTGACCCTACAGCACCACACCAGACATCCACTTGCTCATAGAATCCTTGAATATTTCAAGTCTAGACTTGAATTTTTCATCAGTTTTTGAGAAATACTGAGCATGTTCTTTACTTTTGGTTTTCTAACTCCAGATCTTTGCACATTTCATTATAATAGTTGATTTTGTCTTCTACAACTGCCCATTAAAATGCTCTGTTCAGCTCTTTGCATCCACATTTATTACCCTTATTTTTGCATCTTTCCACTAGAGAACAAGTTCGAGTCACTTCTGACATCCATTTTTTGTCATTTCTTTCTTTCCTGTCTTTTTAATGATCTTTTACTTTCTTTCTGTATAATGTTCTTTATATCATTCCACAAGTCTGTTGGTCTTCATTCATTAATATCTTATGCATGAAATCTGGTCTTGAGATGGTCTTTAAATTCAGGTGGAATATATTCTAAGTCATATTTTGCCTCTTGTGGAGTCTTTTTCACTTTCTTTAGCATCAGCCTGAACTTGCATATGAGCAATTTATGGTCTGTTCAACAGTCTTCCCCTGGCTTTACTTTGATTGATGATATGGAGTTTTTCCACTATCTCTTCCCACAGATGTAGTCAATTTGATCCCATCTTATGAGGGCCATGCCTCTTGTTGTTGTTAGGTGCCATTGAGTCAGTACTGACCCATAACAACCCTATGCATAGTAGAACAAAACCTCACTACTGTTGCCACGCTTGAGTCCATCTATGCTGATACTTGGCCAATCCATCTCAGTGGGGGTCTTCCTCTTTTTCTATGACTCTCTACCTTACCAAACATGATATCCTTCTCCAGGGACTGGTCCCTCCTGACAATATGTCCAAAGTATGAGAGACAAAGTTTGGCCATTTTTTTTTTTTTTTTTAAGTTTGTAGATAAGTTCCATTACTTTTTTTTAATGTTTTATTGTGAATTATATGATAGTTTACATGGGAGAACAATAGTTTTATATTCATTCTATCATATATCGTTTCATTGCCATGGTTACAATCTCTTCCATGCATCTGGCCATTTTATTTTGTTTTTAAAAATATATTTATAACAAACAAAAAAAGTCTTACAAAATTTTATCATGTCATCTTCAGCATCATATCTAACATGAAGGCCATATTTTTAAACTTCAGATCCTTCCACTTTATCTCCAATCTTCTCACTAGTAATTACTTATGTATTTTGACTGCATGCTTAATCAATATCAGGCTGAAGAAGTTGGTAGAATTTTTCAATTTCATCATCACTGGCTTCAAGGGCTGGTACTTAAATTTGAAAAATAGTGGTATTATCTGGTCTTCCTAGTTGCTGTTGTTGTTAAGTGCCTTCAAGTCAGTTCAGACTCATAGCAACCCTGTATATATAGGGTTTCCAAGGATTTGCTGGTGAGATTGAATTGCTGACTTTGTGGTTCAAACTGACCTTGCAGTCCATTGCTTTATCACCCAGCAGCACACCAGGACTCTTCCTTGTAGGTGTATGGATATTTTTTCTATCACAGGTAGCTTGGGTTTTACTATCAAAGATCTATATTGTACTTCAAGATAGATCTTGAAATGTTCTTTTAGATAATGAATGTGATGTCATTCCTCTTTAATTTGTCATTCCTGACATAGTAAACCATGTGATTTTCAGAATAAAAATTGCCAATACCAAGTCATTTCAGTTCACTATTGCTAGGACATCTGTTGCATTTTTGATAACTTCCAATTTTCCAAGATTCATACATCAAGTTTTCCATTATTCAATTATTAATGGATGTTTGCAACTGTTTCTTCTCATTTTGATTTGTGTCTTATCAGTAAATGAAGGTCCTGAAAGCTTTATTCCATTTGCTTCATCATGGTTACCTCTACTCTGAGAATGCAACACTTCCCTAGTCATATTTTGAGTACCTTCCAACCTGAGGGGCTCATCTTCCAGCATATCTGACAATATTCTCATGTTATTCATCATGTTTGAATTTTCAATATTATGGTGCTGACCATTTTACTGCTATTCATAAAGTTTTCAGTGACTAAATATTTTGAAATAATCAGCGTCTTCTTATTCCAAGTCTGTCTTAATCTGGAAGCTCAACTGAAATCTGACCATCATGGGTGTCTCTGCTGGCATTAAAATACATTCAACATTTTTTCCAGCATCACAGTACCATGCAAGCCACTACAGTGTGATAACTGACAGACTGTCAGTTTGAGGACTGAAGTGTGCCTCACTCAAGACATTGTATTTTCAATAGCTTCATATGCATATGAAAATTCGACAATGAGAATAAGGAAGACCATAGAAAAATTGATGCATTTATGTTGGAGAAGAATATTAAAGGTACTATGGATGCCAGTAGAACAAACCAATCTATGTTGGAAAAAGTACAACCAGAATGCTCATTAAAAGTCAAGAAAGCCAGTCTTTATCTCTCATTCTTTGGATATATTATCAAGAGAGACCAGTCCTTAGAGAAGGACATCATGATTGGGAAAGTGGAAGGGTCAGTGAAAGAGACAGAGACCCCCAATGGGATGGACTGGCACAGTGGCAGCAGCAATGTTCTTAAGCATATCTGTGAGGATGGCACAGGATAGGGCAATGTTTTGCTCTTTTTTACATAGGAATGCTAAGGGCTGGAACCGACTCCATAGCACCTAACAAAAATGCTTAGGATATTGAGCTTTATGCATTCCATTTAATTTTTCACAACATTAAATTTTCCTAAACTCAAACTTTGTACATTCTACATTCTGATTATTAATGGATGTTGACAGCCATTCCTCCTCATTTTTGTTTTGGGTATAGATAGGATGTAATCCAATTTTGGGCATACCACTATACTACACTAGAGAATGGTATTTCTGTAGGATAAGAATTGGGCTTTGAACCATAAGTTCAACAGCTTCAGTTCACCACCAGCTCCTCAGGAAAGAGATAATGATTTCTACTCCTACTAAGATTTTCAGCCTCAGAAACCCTAGATACAGCTGCTATAAACTGGAACCAACTTGACCGCACTTAAATATAACAACTGTATTACAGTGCTAGTTCATTTTAAAAACATTAACCTTAACCCTTAAAGAAAAGTTTGACTAGAAATTATGGTGGCACTGAATGTTAATGTTAGTTAATTTGTTGTGGTTCAAAGTCAGTTTAAACCACAAGGTCAGCAGTCAAGCTCACTAGCTTCTCCTCAGAAACCCTATATAGGGTCTCTATAGTTGGAACTGACTCGATGGCACTTAACAACAACAATAATAACAGCATATTAAAATCAGCATAACAATGGGAGAAAAGAAAGGGTATGTATCATAATTCTTCCTAATGGTTCTGTAGTCTGACTTTTGTGAAAAATAGGTAGATATTGATATATTTAGAAAGTTGTCTGTTATACAGAAATAACAACAATAAAGCAAATTACAATACAGCATTTTGAAACCAAATAGAGTATTTTTTCTAAGTCTAGTGATTTTTAATACCTATTTTAAGACAAGAGATTTGGATTTTTATGTATCTACAAGTTGTTCATTTAAAGTATGTATGATGTTTAAAGAGTATGCCTTAAACAATTTTGTATAAATTATGGAGCTAGAAAACTATTCATTTTATTATATGCATATGAAATGTGTAACAAACATACACACAGAGAAGTTTAAGAAAAATATAGATATTTATACAGTATCAGGGATGAAGAGTCATTCATCAACAACCTACCATATGCAGATGACACAACATTGCTTGCTGAACTCTAAGAGGACTGATGAAGATTGAAGACTGCAACTTTCAGTATGTACTGCATCGCAACAAAAAGAAAACTAAATTCTCATAAGTGGGCCAATAAGAAACATCATGATAAATGGGAAAAAAAGATTGAATTTGTCAAATATTTTATTTTATTTGCATTCACATTCAAATCCCATTTAAGAAACAGTCAAGAAATGAAGTGACATATGGCATTGGACAAATCTGCTGCAAAGAACCTTTTAAAAATGTTTTTCACTTCGAAAACTAAGGTATGCCTGAACCAAGCCACTATATTTTCAGTCATATGCTTGGAAACTGGATAATACATAGAAAGACAGAAGAATGAATGCCCCTGAATTCTGGAGCTGGAGAAGAATCTTGAGTATACCACAATTGGCCAAAAGAACAAACAAATCTGTCTTGTAAGAAGTCCAGCCAGAATGCTTCATAGAAGCAAGAATGACAAAAATTCATCTCACATAGTTTAGACATGGTGTCAAGAGGGACCGGCCCCTAGAGAACATCATGTTTAGAAAAATAGACGGTGGAAGACACTCAATAAAGCAGATAAATAGCAATGACCGCAAAACTTAGTTGCTCAAATATAGCAACTGTTGTGAGGATGGTGCAGGACAGGGCAATGTTTCATCTGTTGAACATAAGGGTGATATGAGTCAAAACTGCCTCAACAGTACCTGATGACAGCAACAAACATCATAGTTTGTATATCAACTTTCAATTTTGTCTAAATTCTAGCTTACAAAACTGATATACACTAGGTTTTCATTCAGTTCAGAACTGAATGATTGTGTAAGACCAAGTTATTTGTCAAAAATATTTAATACTTTATTCTTGAATGCCTGTTAGTCAGGATTTGGCAGTTTTTCAGAGAAGATATGTCATATCTTGATGTTGTTCTTGTTGTTAAGTGCCATCAAGTCAGTTCTAATCCATAGTGATCCTGTATAGGGTTTTTCGAGGAGCAGTTGGTGAGCTTGAACCAGCAACCTTGAATTTCAAAGCGACTTTGCAGTCCAGCGCATTAACCCACAGCACCACACCAGGACGCCCATCTTGATGTAGTTTTTCCCAAAAAATACCTTAAGATCATAAATTGGACCCAGATAGTTTATTAGAATATAATTCTTGGGAACAAAAATGAGAATAATGAAGAAAGTGAATAAGAAAGATCATAGAAGAATTGGATGCGAAAGCTGGATAAGAAAGTGAATAAGAAAGAGTAAAAATAAAAATATATATATATTAATAAATGTGTGATAATCAACTTTTTTTAAAGGCACTTTTTTAAAAATTTTATTATTGTGAATTATGTGATAGTTTTCATGGGAGAACATTAGTTTTGCTTTCATCCTATCGTATATCTTTCATTGCCATGGTTACAATCCCCTCCATGTATCATGAACCAACCACAGGGTATATGCTGTAAGCCTGCCCCTTCCCCCCTCCCCTGCCCCCAGGTCGTCAGCACACACAGCCCCTCTCCCTCTCTGGGTCTAAAGTCCCCAGCCACTCCATCTCTCCATGTCATAGTCTCTGCCTCCAACTCTGGCATCACTGCTTCTTGGGTAGGGTCCGGGATACCTCTCCTCCCTCTTGATGGTCCCAGGGATCTCTGCTCCTAAACTGCAAAGTTAATCATTCCCTCCTTGCTACAAAATGTCTACCTTTACATTTCCAACCCTCGCAATCAGTCCTGATAACAATTATTCACTATTGTATCACAAGAGACCTATCCACAGCTCCTTTCATCAGCCCTACCTAGACAGATTGGATACTACTCAGTGGAGATTTTACCTTCCTCCATGCCCTCTAGATCTAGATTCCCTCTTGAAAGCTTTTAAGCCAGTCACTTCTTGCCTTTGAAGCTCCCCCATTTTGGGTAGACATTTTGGGTAGTTGCCCATCCCTGTCTACTCTGTGTATGGAGGGATGGGAACGATCTTTGCTGTAAAGATTTGCTCCCTGTTTTGAGCTACTGCATCCATACATGTAGGTCAAGTTCATCAAATTGTATCAGATTACTCTTTTTTTTCCTCTTTTTTCTTCTAGTTGAGCTCTGATCATCCAGTCATTGAAGCTAGGTCAAGTGGGTATTATCTGCAAGTGTGGGTGTTCTTGTACGTATGCCCTCTCTTCTTATCAGCTGGAGATAATCAACTTTTGAAGGCATCCTGGTTGTGTAGTGTTTAAAATATAGAACTATTGACCAATAAGTTAGTAGCTCAGACCTACCATTCACTTTGCAGGAAAAAACTGTGACAGTCTGCTTTCATAAAGATTTACAGCCTTGGAAACCTCCTGGGAGAAGTTCTATTCTGTCCTATTGGGATGGGTTATTATGCTTCAGTATCAATGCAATGGCAGTGGGTTTAGGTGTTTTTATTCTTGTTGTTTCTTTGTTTTGTTTTCATATTCAGCTTTATGTCATTATAGGCAACCGCTGGGTCACATTTAAGAAATTTGTGAAACATGAAACCAAGAAGTTACTAAGAGAAGAGTAAAATCTTATTGCATTTTTGTACATGTGGAACAATCCCAAATAAAATGTTATATGAACAGTTATAAGAAGATAAAGAAAGAAATAACTGACCTACAGAAAAGGGGTAAAATACATATCTTGGTAACTACTTAAGGAACCCTGTTGGTGCAGTGGGTTAAGCATTAGGCTGCTAACCAAACTGGCAGATCTTTGAATCCACCAGCTTCTCTGAATGAAAAGATGAGGCAGTCAGTTTCTGTAAAGATTTACAACTTCCTAAGTCCTAAGGAGCTCTGGTAGTGTAGTGGTTACGAATCAGGCTTCAAAACCACAAGGTCAGCAGTTCAAAACTACCAGCTGTCCCATGGGAGTAAAATGAGGCTTTCTGCTCCAGTAAAGATTTACAGCCTTGGAAACCCTGTACAGGGTCGTTATGAGTCGGAACTGACTCCACAGCACATAATCACCAGCCACCACCAAGCCCTTATGGAGTAGTTCTGCTCTATCCTAAACAGTCACTATTACTTGGAATCTGTTCCATGGCAGTGGGTTTTTGTTTAATAACTATTTATTTGTTCATTCATTTGCTTATTCACAATTTCCAATTACTTACTATACTAAAGGACATTTATCAAAGTCTTTGGTCGCTAACATAGAGTTATTTTGCATGCTAGGCCTATAAACACTTTTTTAACACTGTTGAAATATTTAATAAATGTGACTCCTTTCCTGGATTTATTCATAGTATGATTCTAAGAATTTCCTTTAGAACTGAGGATTTTCAAACTTCATCTTACATACTTTGCATGTTATCTGAAGAGACTACTTCTTGGAAAAGGACATCCTGCTTTGTAAATAGAGGATCAGCAAAAAAGAGGAAGATTCTCAAAGTGATGAATTGTCATAGTTATTGTAACAATAGGCTCAAACATTATAACAATTGAAAGACTAGTGGATTGGTAGTTTTTTCAACTGTGGTAAGGGGTAGATGAGATGGAGCCAACTTGACAATACCTAGCATCAACAACAGAGAGTTGTGGCTCTGTAGAATAAGCACTGAAATTTAAAACACAAGGTTATAGCCCACCAGCCACTCCACAGGGGAAAGATGAGATTTTATGCTTCCACAAGGATTTACAGCCTCAGAACCCCTACACAGTCTTCTAAAAGCCAGAACTGACTTGACTGCACCTAACAGCAACAGCAGCAACATGATTCAGACATTATTTTAAGTATATAT
>NW_006408732.1:1476304-1483692 GCF_000296735.1 Chrysochloris asiatica
TTAGAATTTCTCATAAGAAAATCTGATGTAAAGGCAACACAACCATGAAAGAATAGCAGTTTCAAAAACTGGTATTGATAAATCCATATGTAAAAAAAAAAAAAAAAACCTTCAAATCGTACCTCACCATATACCCAAAAACAAGCTCAAAAAGCTTACAAGAAGAAAAGTAAGGAGAGAAAGGTGGGGCTTGATGATGAACTAGGCAGAAAAACTGTACAGACCCTCTTCAGCAAAAGCACAGACAACGGGACAAAATATTCAGAGGGAGGTCCCAGAACTCTGAACTTAAGATAAAGGGATGAATAAGTGGAAAGAAGGCTTATCAGGAGCAAGATTTGGGACAGAAGCAAGAAAAGAGGTGACTTCTGATTTAGTGTGGCCAACCATTTTGATTGGGAGCAACCAGAAAGATGGAGAAGAGAACATTCCCATTACAAAAACATATCAGCAATTTTCAGGGACATAAGTGCAAGTGATTTTTGTCTTTTTCTTTTTCCTTCTCTTCTCTTTTTTCTTTCTACTCATTTCCTCTCTGGTGGCCAGAGGTGAGACCTATATGAGTAGATGATTCCAGGGAAGGTTCTGTGCCACATGGAGGGTTCTGTATCATGCAGAAGGTTCTGCACTACACCTATTGCTGGGTGCAGGATTGAAATGGAAAGAGACAACAGAAAGAGCCTGATTCAGGAATCTTGTCCAAAATGGGTCTGGCCAGCCTTGGGGTGGTTCTCACTAGGAAAAACAGTGAACTGTCTTAAGGGAAAGAAAAATAAAAGTTTGTGTTAGATCACAGAGACACAGCAGGAACAACATGAAATTTATCAGGAGGCATTGAAGACAAGAAGCTATTGTGTCGTTGTTAAGTGCCCTTGAGTCAGTTCCAACCCACAGCAATCCTGTACAGATGGCGCTGAAGACTTACTCTTATTTTCCCATGGTTGCTTCAGGACTGGGTTCTAGTTTTTTATAGTATCATCATTCGTTTGTTTTTTGTTTTTTAAATTTTCTTTCCCTTATATTTTTCCTAGTTGTTTTTTTTTCCTTATATTTTTATTTTCCTTATATTTTTTTCCTAGTTTTTTATGAACTTCACTTTTTTGTCTTGTTTTTTGGTCCTTTTTCTGTCTTGTGGGAGCTCTTTCTCTCCTCACTCCACCTGTAAGGAGACAATAATGGCAACCATGTAGTCAAGCAACATTTGCACATTCTAAAAACCCCACCAGCTGGGCAAGAGCCAGTACCAGTTGCTATATACTAGAGAAATGTCTACAACCAACACCTGCAGTGAACAGAGATGTCCATCTCCTTATTACACCTATCAGGAGGCAATTGGAGAGTGCTTAAGCATACACCAACATACTTTCATCTAATTAAGACAAATACAAAAACACCACAATGCCTAAACCACAGCAGAAAAATTCTGCTCAAGCATAGAAACAAGACAGAGCTCAAGCAAACGACAAAGAGAAAGGGAGAAACGGCTTTGGAATTATTTGAAAAATAATCCAAGAGAATGACATTGAAGTGTATTCAAATGTTACACTGAAAGTTCAAGGAAAAAGTCAGGAAAGTGCTGTAGGAACAATTTAACAAAATAGGTATAGCATTGGAGATAATATAAAACCTACAAAAAGAGATCCAGATGATCAATACTAAGATATCATAAATGAATAATACACTGAAAGGGGAAAGGAGCAGAACTAAGGGATGGAAGTCTGAATCAGTGAGCTTGAAGATAAATCTCTCAATACTTCTAAGATAGAAAAATAAGGAGAAAAATAATGAAAACATCTTTTTAAAAAGCCTAAGATTTGTGTGGAATAACATGATGATGAATAAACTACTGGTGATTGGAATCCAGACAGACAGACACAAAATAAACAACATTCTTATCAACGGAGAAAAGATTAAAGTTGTCAAGGACTTCATTCTTCTTGGATCAACTATCAACACTCATGGAAACAGTAGTCAAGAGATCAGATGACGTATTGCATTGGGCAAATCTGCTGCACAGGAACTTTTTAAAGTGTTGAAGAGCAGAGATGTCAGCTTGAGAACTAAGGTGCACCTGACCTAAGCCTTGGTATTTTCAATAACCTCATATGGATGCGAAAGCTGGACAGTGAATAAGGAAGATCATAGAAGAATTGATGCCTTTGAGTTGTGGTGTTGGAGGAGAATGCTAAAAGTGCCATGGACTGCCAAAAGAACCAATAGATCTGTTTTGGAAGAAGTACAGCCAGAGTGCTCCTTGGAGGCCAGGATGGCTATGCTTCGTCTCTCATACTTTCTCTCATACTTTGGACATATTGTCAGGAGAGAACAGTCACTGGAGAAGGATGTCATGCTGGGTAAGATGGAGGGTCAGAGAAAAAGAGGAAGACCCCCAACGAGATGGATCAGCCAGGTGGCATCATTGATGGCGTCAAGTGTGGCAGCGGTAGTGAGGTTGGCCCAGGATCGGACATTGTTTCGTTCTGCTGTGCATGGGGTTGCTATGCGTTGGTTCCCAACTCGATGGCACCTGACAACAACAATGAAGACAGCTATGAAAAGAAAATTAAGAAAACAATATGATTTATGACATCCACCCAAAGTATGAAATATTTAGGAATAAATCTAACCCAAGAAACAAAAGACCTATTTAAAAAAAAAAAAAAAGAGCTACCAAACACTATTATGAGAAAACAAAAGACATTTGCAAAAATGGATGAATATACTGGGCTCATGGATAGGAAGACAACATTGTGAAAATATCAATACCTAAAGCAGTCTACAAATAAAAAACTAGATTACTAAAGAGATGGAAAAAATGATCACAAAATTTATATGGAAGGAAAGAGACTCCAGATAAGCAAAGCACTTCTTAAGAAGAACAAAAATGTAGGCCACTCACTCCCTGATTTCAAAATTTACTACATAGTCACAGTGGTCAAAACAGCCTTGTATTGGTACAATGAAAGACATATATATCAATGGAACATAACTGAGACCCCAGAAGTAAATCATCCATATAGAGTCAACTGACCTTTAACAAAGGGCCAAAATACATTAAATGGGGAAGAGATAGTCTCGTCAACAAATGAGGCTGACAAAACTGTGGATTGATTTGCAAAAGAATGAAACAAGACCTATATCTCATACCATATGCAAAACCTAACTCAACATGAATTGAAGACCTAAATGTAAATGCCAGACCCATAAAGATCATCAGTGAAAAAGTAGGGGCAAATTTAAGGACTCTAATAAATGACACATATAGTCTATCAAACATTGCAAAGAACACAGAAACAATAGAAGACAAAATAGATGACTAGGACATACTAAAAATTCAAAACTGATATGCATCAAAAGATTTCAGCAAAAGAATAAAAAGGGAACCCAAAGACTGGGATTTTTTTTTTTTTTTTTTTTTTTTTTACAATGACATATCAGACAAGGGACTACTGTCTAAAGTTTATAGGAAACTACAGCACCTCTCCACCACTCATCTGTCAGCAATTCATGCTGTGGTGACTTGAGTGTTTCCATGATTCTGAAAGTTACACTATGGTTATTTTAGATACAAGTAGGGTCGTCCATGGTAGACATATTTCAGCTGAACATTCAGGCAAAGACAGACAAGGAAGGAGAGATGGACTGTTTTGAACCCTGTTAGCACCAATTATTAAATATTGAAACATAAGGAAGAGCACCAACAACTGTCAGATATAGTGCTAGAAAATGAGCCACTCAGGTTGGAAGGCACTTGAAACATGACTGGGGAAGAGCTGTTTCCTCAAAAGTAGAGTTGACTGTGATGATTTGATGTAAAGACCTCAGGACCTCCATTTTCTGATGGGGTGCAAATCAAAAAGAAGAGAAACAACTGTGATATCTATTAATAATTGGAACATGGAATGTACAAAGTACAAAACTAGGAAAATTGGAAATTGTAAAAAATGAAATGCAATGCATTAACATAGATATACTAGGCACTAGTGAGCTGAAATGTACTGGTATTGGCCATTTTGAATCTTACAATCACATGGTTTTCTATACTGGTAATGACAAATTGATGAAGAATGGTGTCACATTCATCAAAAGGAACATATCAAGATTAGTCATGAAGACCACACTATGTGTATAATATCCATATGCCTACAAGGAAGACTAGTTAACACCACTATTACTCAAATTTACGTACCAACCATTAAAGTCAGAGATGATGAAATTGAAGAGTCCTACCAACTTCTTCAATCTGAAATTGATCAAACATACAATCAAGATTTATTGATAATTACTGGTATTTAGAATGCAAAGGTTGGAAACAAAGAGGAAGGATCACTAGTTGGAAAATATGACGTTGGTGATACAAACAATGCTAGAGATCACATGTTAGATTTTTCAAGACCAATGACTTGTTAATTTCAAATATCTTTTTTCAAACAACATGGACCTAACCAGGTCAATTAAATTGAGTGTGGAACAGACAATCAATTGCTCATAAGCAAATTCAGGCTGAAGCTGAAAAACATTGAGACATGTTCACAAGAGCCAAAATATGACCTTGAATATATCCCATTTGAATTTAGAGATCATCTGAAAAACACATTTGATGCATTAGACACTAAAGACCAAAGACCAAAAGAGTTGTGGGATGACATCAAGAACATCATACAGGAAGAAAGCAAAAGATCATTGAGAAAACAAGAAGAAGGAAAAGACCAAAATGGATGTCTGAAGAGACTCTGAAACATGCTCTCCAGCATAGAGATGCTAAAGTAAATGGAATAAGTGAGGCAGTACAAGAGTTGAACAGAAAATTTCAAAGGTTAGCTCAAGAAGACACAGTCAAATACTATCACAAAATGTGCAAAATCATGGAGTTAGAAAACCAAAAGATGAGAATATGCTCCACTTTTCTCAAGCTGAGGGAACTGAAGAAAAAATTCAAACCTTGACTTGCAATATTGAAGGATTCTATGGGCAAAATATTAAATGATGCAAAAAGCATCAAAAGAAGATGAAAAGAATACACATGGTTACTGTACCAAAAAGAATTGGTAGATTTTCAACCATTTCAAGAGGTTGATGATCCTGAAGGGAGAAGTCCAAGGTGCCTTGAAGTCCCAGCAAAGAACAAGGCACCTGGAATAGATGGCATACAAATTTAAATCTTTCAACAATATGATGTGGCATTGGAGGCAGTCATTCATCTATGTCAAGAAATTTGGAAGACAACTAACTGTCCTGGAAAATATCCATATTTGTGCCCATTCCAATGAGAGGTGACCAACGGAATGTGGAAATCATTGAACAATATCATTGATATCCCATGTGAATAAAATTTCACTAACAATAATACAGAAACTGCTTCAAATATAGTTTGACAGAGAACTTCCAGAAGTTCAATCCAGTTTCAGAAGAGGACGTGGAACGAGGGATTTCATTACTGAGGTCCAATAGATCTTGGCTGAAAGCAGAGAATAATAGAAAGATGTTTACCTGTGCTATTTTGAATATGCAAAGACTTTCAATTGTGTGGATCATGACAAGCTATGGACAATATTGTGAAATATGTGTATTCTGCGACACTTAATTGTGCTCATGAGGAACCTGTACATAAAACAAGAGACAGTTGTTTGAGCATAAAAAAGGAACACTGAATTTCTAAAATTAAGAGAGGTATGAAACAGGGTTGTATTCTTTCACCATACTTATTCAACCTTTATGCTGAGCAAATAATCCAAGAAGCTAGACTATATGAAGAAAACATGGCCTCACAATTAGGAGGAGAATCATTAATAACCTGCTATATGCAGATGATACAACCTTGCTTGCTGAATGTGAAGAGGACTTAAAATACTTTCTGAAGAAGATCAGAGTCCACAACCTTCAGTATGGGTTGCATCTGAATATAAAGTAAACATAAATCCTTACTACCAGAACAATAAATAACATCCATATATATGGAGAAAAGATTGAAATGGTCAAACTCTTCATTTTGTTCGATTCAACCATCAATACTCATGGAAGCAGCAGTCAAGAAGTCAAACAAAGTATTGCACTTGGTAAATCTGCTGTACAAGAGCTTTAAATTGTTCAGGAGCAAAGAAGTCAGTTTGAGGACTAAGGTGTTTCTGACCCAAGCCATGGTATTTTCTTTTCTTTTTTTTTTTTTTCTTCATGTTTTATTGTGAATTATATGATAGTTTACATGAAGAACTTTGTTTTTACATTCATTCCACCATATATCGTTTCATTGCCATGGTTCCAATCCCCTCCATGCATCATCAACCGACCAATAGGTATACCATATAAACCCGTCCCCTATACTTCCCCATCCCGCCCCAATTCTTCAACACACAGTCCCTCTCCCTCTCTGGATCCAAAGGCCCCAACCGCTTCATCACTCCACATCATCGTCTCTGCCTCTATCTCTGGCCTCGCTGCTTCTCTGGGTAGGGTCCCGCTCTCGGCTCTTCTCCATTGATGGTCCTAGAGACCTCCGCTCCTAGACTGGAAAGTTAATCACTCCCTTCCTTGGTACAAAACATCTACCTTTACATTTCCAACCCTCACAATCAATTCTGATAACAATCATTCACTATTGTATCACAAGTGACCCTTCTGCATTTCATTTCATCAGCTCCGCCTAGACAGATTGGATAGTACTCACTGGAGATTCTGACTTTCTCCATGCCCCCAGGCTCTAGGTTCCCTCTTGAAAGCTTGTAAGCCAGTCACTTCTTGCCTTTGTAGTCCTCCCCCCCCACCCCAATTTGGGTATCCAATGTACAAGTTGCCCATCTCTGTCTACTCTGTGTGTGGCGGGGGTGGGAATGTTTCTTGCTGTAAGGATTTGTTCCCTCTTTTGGGTTACTGCATCCATAGGTGTACGTCAAGTTAATCAAATTGTATCAGATCACTCTTTATTTTTCCCCTTCTTTCTTCTCCTGGTTGAGTTCTGATCATCCATTCATCAGGGCCAGGTCACGTGGGTACCATCTGCAAGTGTGGGTGTTCTTGTGCATATGGTCTCTCTTCCTATCAACTGGTAGCTTCACTCTCCACTCTAGTCCTCTGTGGCCATGCCACTGACTCTGGACCCAGGAGTCCCCAGGGCTCCCCTCACTGCTGGCCAACCAGGTCCCCATTTGGATCCACAGAAGCCCACCGAATATTGTAGGGCTTAGCTTGTCGCTTCATTGCTGCTTTTACCCCACTTCCCCCTATCAGCGATGCGTGTGGACACAATCAGAGCGAGTATTTCAGTTGAGTCTTAGTCTTGGAAAGGGGTTTGCATTGAGGGAACCCGACCACTTGCCTTGATGTTTCCTGGGCAAGCAATTTGTTTGTTCTACTAGTAACAGTCTATCTGCCTCTATTGTTTTGTATTTTTC
>NW_006408732.1:1493559-1494818 GCF_000296735.1 Chrysochloris asiatica
ATTTATTCCAAGATATTTCATCCTTTGGGTGGCTATTGTGAATGGTATTGCTTTCCTAATGTCCTTTTCCACACTGTCATTTTTGGTATAGAGGAATCCAACTGATTTTTGTATGTTGACCTTATACCCTGCCACTTTGCTGAATCTTCCAATGAGGTCTAGTAGCTTCTTTACTGAGTCTTTGGGGTTTTCTACATATAGGATCATATTGTCTGCAAATAGGGAGAGTTGTGCTTCCTCTTTGCCAATTTGCATGCCTTTAATTTCACTGTCTTGCCGTATAGCTCTTGTTAAGACTTCCAGCACAATATTGAAAAGAAGCGGTGACAAAGAGTATCCTTTTCTGGTTCCTGTTTGCAGAAGGAAGCAAGCCATGTTATTTTCAATAACCTCATATGCATGTGGAAGTTGGACAGTGAGTAACGAAGACCATTGAAGAATTGATACATTTGAGTTATGGTGTTGTAGGAGAATACTTAATGTACCATAGAATGCCAAAAGAACAAACAGATCTGTGATGGAAGAAGTACAGCCAGAGTGTTCCTTGAAAGCCAGAATGCCAGACTTTGTCTCTCATACTTCAGATATATTGCTAGGAGGGATCAGTCAATGAAGAAGGATATCATGTTTGGTTAAGAGGAGTGTCGTAGAAAAACATGAAGACCACCAGTGAGATGGATTGGTACAGTGGCATCCGTGATGTGGTCAGGCGTAGCAACGATTGTGAGGTTGGCCCAAGATGATGGGACAGTGTTTCATTCTGTTGTTCATAGGGTCAGTATGAGTTGGTACCAACTCGATGGCACCTAACAACATGAAAAAGACAAATAATCTAATTTTAAAATGTGCACTGGACATGAGCAGACATATCACCAAGGAATACATTCAGGCAGCCAACAAATATATGAAGAAAATATCACCATAATTAGCCATTGTTGTTGTTGTTATTTGTCTTACAGTCAATTATAACTCATAGCAATCAAGTACAGGGTTTCTAAGGAGTAGCTGAGCTGATGGGTTTAAACTGCCATCTTTGTGGTTCGAAGTCCAGTGCTGATCCTACAGCACCCACACCAGGAGTTCTTAATAAAAACGCTCCACTATTGATTGTTGTTGTTGTTGTTGTTGTTGTTGTCAGGTGCCATCAAGTCGGAACCGACTCATAACGACCCCATGCACAGCAGAATGAAATATTGTTCGATCCTGGGCCAACCTCACTACCGCTGCCACACTTGAGTCCATCAATGATGCCACCTGGC
>NW_006408732.1:1495690-1514214 GCF_000296735.1 Chrysochloris asiatica
ACAATTAAGTGTTCTGGAATACTCATACTTCTCAATGTTGTCCATAGCTTGTCATGATCCACACAGTCAAAAGCCTTTGTGTAGTCAATAAAGCACAGGTAATGCAAACCAAAACAACAATTAAATATCATCTAATACCAGCATTGACAGCTAAGTTCAAAAAGATACAGCTGGTGAGGGTGTGGAGAGATATGGCCCTCTTACATTTCTGTTACAATTGTAAAATGGTTTAACTCTGGAAAACAATATGGTACTTCCTCAGAAAATTGGAAATAAAAATTATTTATGAACCAGCAATTCCTCTATTTGGTATATATCCACAAGAAATATCAGCCAGAATATGAGTAGATATATACATACCAATGTTCATCATAGCACTATTCACAATAACAAAAATATACTGATAGCCTAGGTGCCCATTAATGGAAGAATTGATAAGCAAACTTTGGCACATACATACTCTAGTTTTCCGAGTAACAGCTATCTGATATGGGATCTAACAAAACCTACCCGCCCCCCCCCCCAAAAAAAAACACTAACAACCCAATTTAAAAAATGTGACAAATAGATAACAAAAGAAGAAACAAAGAAGGCAAATAAGAACATGAAATGGTCATAAATTATGATTAATGTTATTGTTACATTTGGTGTTGTTTAATGTGCTAGACTACAGGGCTGATTTGAAACGCAAGGTCGTCAGTTCAAGCTCACCAGCCACTCCTTGGAAACCCTATACAAAGTCACTATGAGTCGAAGCTGACTTTATGGCACTTAACAACAACAACAACATTGTTATATGCCATTGAATCAGTTCTAACTCATAACAACCCTGTATAGTGTTTCTGAGGAATAGTTGATGGGTTTGAACCACCTACCTTGTTCTGGTGTCGCCACTAGGATAAGCATTCAACCACAAGTTCAGTTTGGACAGCAAGGTTGGCTATTCAAACTCACCAGTCACTCCTCAGAAATCCTGTACCAGGTTGGAACAAACTTGGTGGCACTTAACAACAATAACACTAACAACCTTGTGGTTAAGAGTCCTATACTTATCCTACAGCACCACACCAGTATAGGGAATGCAAATGAAGACCAGGAGATACCAAAGCACACCTATATTATATTTTGTAATTGTCATTAGGTACCATCAAGTCAGTTTCAACTCACAGTTACTATATACAACTACTGTTGTTAAGTGCCTTTGAGTCGCCTCTGACCTATAGTGACCCTGTGTAGGATATCTGCTGAACTTGAACCACTGACTTCACAGTTCAAACTGACTTTGCAGTCCAGTGCATTAACCCACAGTGCCACACCAGGACTACAAAATTACTAGAATGACTAAAAGTTTAAAGTCAAATCCTACAAAGTCTTGGTAATTTACAGAAGACTTAGAACTTTCAATCACTGTTGGTGAAAATGTAAAATAGTATAACCACTTTGGAAAATAGTTAACAGGGTTGTTTGTTTGTTTGTTTATGTATATATAAGATAAATATATACGTACCACATGAGCCAACAACTCCACTTCTAGGAAGGTCCTCATGAGAAAAAAGCTTACATGCATACAAAGACTTGTATATGAATATTTAGAGCAACTTTAATTTCAAGAGCAAAAACTGGAAACAATCTAAATACCTATCAGCAAGTGGTTGGATAAACAAACCATTCAGTATTAAGAAAGAATGAAAGATGGATACACACAATAACATGGATAAATATAAAAATAACTATGTTAACTGAGGAGTCCTGGTGCAGCACTACAAGATAAAGCACTGAACTGCAAGGTCAGCTTGAACAGCAGTCAGCAGTTCAAACACACCAGCTGCTCCTCAGAATCCCTATAACTATGGAGCTGACTTGATGGCACAACAATGATATTTTCAGGACACCTTGGACTTATTCCTTCAGTATCATTGGCTCTTCATCATACGCTTCCAACTGAAATGGTTGAACATAGACTGTTTCTTTTTGGTAGAGTAATTCTGTGTATTCCTTCCATCTTCTATTGATGCTTTCTGAATCATTCAATATTTTGCCAATAGAATTCTTTAAAATTGCAAATAGAGACTTGAATTTTTTCTTTAGTTTCTTCACCTTGAGAAATGCTGAGCATGTTCTTCCATACCCTGCAGCACTACAACAGCACTCCTTAGTTAAAATAATTATTTTGATATTTATCCATGTTATTGTGTGTATCCTTCAAGGTCCATGACCTTGTTCTGGATGATGATATGGATTTTCTCTACAGATGCAGTCAATTTGATTTCTGTGCATTCCATCTGGTGAGGTCCATGTGTATAGTTGCCTTTTATGTTGTTTAAAAAAGTATTTGCAATGAAGAAGTTATTGACCTTACAAAATACTGTCAGGCAACATCAAGAATCATGTCTATCACTAAGCCTGTATGTTCCAAAGACATCTCAGAGAAGGGTGCAGCCATCTTGAGACAGTTGCAGTGAATACAGTGAATACAGCTGCAGGATAGAAACTGCATCACAGACACCTGACTAATCTTTAGAGATTAAAGTGTAAATAATTTTTTGTCTGCTCATTTCCCTTTCTCTGTCTGTGCACCACCACTCTGGTGACTAGAGGGAGTGCCTGAGCAAGTGGACATCCCTCCTAGCCTCAGAGGGTTCTACTGTGCATGCACATGGATCAGCTCAACTGTGAACTGTCTCCCATTAAGAGAAAAAACTAAAGTATTTTGCTACTTTTTTTTTTTTTTGGTACCCTTTTTAAAGTAGAGTGGGTTCTTTCTCTCCCTACATTACCCAAGCAGAGGCAGAAATTGCAGTCATATATCCAAGCTACAATCACACCCTATAAAATCCCACCATCCAGGCAAGAGCTGATACCAGCTGCTATACACCAGATAGACAGCCAACAACTGCTATAGTTACTCTAAGTTGAGTAATAAGAAAAGTGAAAAGGGAAGCCTAGCTCCTTATAACATCTACCTGGAGGCAATCAGAAAGCATAAAATATCAACATCCATCCATCCAATTATTAAGATCACACCTAATTATTGAAGATGTCCAAGAAACAGCTGACTTATCAGCATATTTCCAGAAACAAGATAGAGTAACTGAGACAAATGAACTGGAGGTAGACCTAGACATCCCTTTAAAACAGGGCAGGCTTTGGAATTGCCTGAGAAAGAATTAATGAGAATGATGGATCCAAATGCTCCACAAAGGAGTTGATAAAAATAAGGAAAAATTCAAGAAAATACTACAGGAACAATCAATTAAGATATATGCAGCATTGGAAACAATTCAAAACCTGCAAAAAGAGGTCCAAATGATTAATAATAAAATATCAGAAATGGACAATACACTGAAAGGGCAAAGGAGTAGAATTGAAGAGATGGAAGCCAAGAACCAATGAGCTGGAAGACAAATCTCTCGATACTGTTAAGATAGAAGAGCAAGCAGAGAAAAGGATAAAAAAAAAAATCTGAAGAAAGTCTAAGATTCATGTGGAACAACATGAAGAGGAATAACATAATAATTATTGGCATTCCAGAACAGGAAGAATCACAGAAGTCCACAGAGGAGATAGTTGAAGAGCCCCTGGAAGAAAATTTCCCTAACATCCTGAAAAATAAAAAATATAAGCATTCAAGTGATTCACAAACCCCAGGAAGGATGTTTTGTTGTTGTTGTCAGGTGCCATAGAGTCGAAACCGACTCATAGCTACTCCATGCACAGCAGAACGAAACAATGTCCGATCCTGGGCCCACCTCACTACTGCTGCCACACTTGAGTCCATCAATGATGCCACCTGGCCAATCCATCTCGTTAGAGGTCTTCCTCTTTTTCTATGACCCTCCACCTTACCCAGCATGACATCCTTCTCCAACGATTGTTTCCTCCGGACAATATGTCCGAAGTATGAGAGACGAAGCTTAGCCATCCTGGCCTCCAGGGAGCACTCTGGCTGCAATTCTTCCAAAACAGATCTATTGGTTCCTTTGGCAGTCCATGGCACTTTCAGTATTCTCCTCCAACACCACAACTCAAAGGAATCAATTCTTCTACAATCTTCTTTATTCACTGTCCAGATTTCGCATCCATATGAGGCTATTGAAAACACAATGGCCTGGGTCAGGCACACCTTAGTCCTCAAGCTGACATCTCTGTTCTTCAATACTTTAAAAAGTTCCTGTGCAGCAGATTTGCAATACGTCGTCTGATCTCTTGACTGCTGCTTCCGTGAATGTTGATAGTTGATCCAAGAAGAATGAAGTCAGACCCCCAAAAGAAAATCACGAAGACATCATAATCAAGATCTCCAAAATCAGAGATAAGTAGAAAATCTTAAAAGCAGATATGAAAAAGAGAAGTATTACTTACAAAGTCAAGCAAATCGTATTAAATTCTGAGCTCTCACCAAATACAGATCATTCTTCTTTATTTCTAACCTTCACATTCCAATTACCAGTAATTATCATTGCATCTTGATGGTGTGTTTGATCACTTTCAGATTGAAAAGGTTGGTAAAAATTTTCAATTTCATCATCATTGGCTTTAGTAGTAGATGTGTAAACTTGAATAATGGTAGTTTTAACTGGTCTTCCCACTTAAATGCTGTATAGGGTTTTTGGGATTCCTGTTGTGGCTCTGTAGGCTAAAGCACTGGACCATAAGGTCAGTTTGAACCAGAAAGTCAACGGTTCAAATTCACCAGCCACTCTTTGGAAACCTTATGCAGGGTCACTATGAGTGGGAACCAACTCGATGGCACTTGGCAAAAACAAATAGGGACTTCAAGGCTTTAAATGTTTGTGGGAACAGAAAGCCTCATCATTCTCCAGTGGAACGGCTGGCTGGTTCAAACTGTGGCCCTTGTGGTTTGCAGTCCAGTGCTTATTGTATGGGGCCACCATGCTCCCTAGTGCTCCTTGTAGATGTATGGATATTATCTTGTCACCAACAGCATTGCACTTCAAGATAGATCTTGAATTTTTCTTTTACATGATGAATACAACACCATTCCTCTTGAATTTGTCTTTTGTGGCATAGTGAAACATATGATTATCAGATTCAAAGTGGCCAACATCAGTCCATTTCAGCTCACTCATGCCTAGGATGCTGATCTTTATGAGTTCTATTTCATTTTTGACAACTTGCAATTATCCTAGATTTGTATTTACAAATACCATGTTCTGATTATTCATTGATGTTTACAGCTGTCTCTTCTCATTTCAGTTGTGCCCCATCAACAAATGAAGGTCCCCAAAGCTTTACTCCATTCACATCATCATGGTCATCTCTGCTTTGAGAAAGCAGCTCTTTCCCAGTTATATTTTGAGTGTCTCTGACCTGCATCCATCAAGCAAATCCATAGAAGACTTTGGTGTTGCAAATTATTTGGAGATTGACAACTAACCAAAAGATTAGCTGTTAAATGTCATCCATCCAGAGGCACTTTGGAAGAGAAATCTGGCTGTGTCTTTCAAAAAGTCACAGACTTAAAAACCTTGCGGAAGAGTTTTCTTTGCACACATGGGATTACAATGAGTTGTAGACTGGATAACAATAGATTTAATTTGGGATTTTAGCAAAGTCTCATCGAGTTGGCTACTGTTATTTCCTTATAATATATCTGTACCACCTTTAGCTGCTGCCTTCTGATATATTATTGCTATCAAAATGGTAAATATTACCATTTTAAGTGATTTTTGCCACAATGGGATACATTGGGAACATGAATTTTTTAAATTTTTGTTTGTAGGCAATGAGGTCTTCATTTTAGAATTGAAATAGAATTTGGTGAGTAAATGCTCAATGTTCAAGGAACCTAAGCCTTGAAAAGATTCTAAGCACCAAATTTGATAGCTCAGCTGTCAGATTGGCTGCACCATGTCCTCTTATGCAAAAGTAGTTAAGTTTTACCTATTCAAATGATTTACAGAAGCAGTGTGGCCAGTTGTTGCCTCTGCACAGAGCGTTTATTTGACATAGGACTGTAAAACTTTAAAACCAGTCCATGCTTCTTCCTGACATATAGCTTGAACTCCATTTCTCTTTCAGCTCAAGCTTTTTCTTCAATTTAATTCTCCTTCAGACTCTTTTAGACAGAGTGCTATACCATATTTTGCTGTTAAATCATAAAAAATGATAGGATGGCTATACTTTTTCAGGAGTCATTGTCAAATTACACCCTCCAATAGATAATATACCACTGGAGTCAGTAATTTCAACTATTTGTATGCATTTCAGGTTTGCCAATTACCTTCCAAGCTGTAAATTGCCTATTTTGAGAGCATAATTTGATTTTTAATGTTTGTCTTAACAGCCTGATTTGTTTTGTCTTTTGATTTGTTTCACATTTTAGTAATTAATTTTTGAGCTGACAATGTCTCTCCTAAAAGGAAGGTGGAGTATGCAAGACTTTAGAGCTACAGCCATGTGATACTAACATACAGTTTTGTCGGGTGCCATAGAGCCTAAGTGGAAAATATCAGACTCTCCCTCTGTTCTTTGGAAAGAAGTCATCACTTCTTTTCCAGGAGATATGCTAGCTTGAGTTTCTAATACACACTGCATAATCCCTAAGTTTAAATACCCATGGATAAGAATAATTGGCCCAAAGATATATATCTGAAACAAAAGTGATTTTTTTCAAGTCATCAGTCTGAAAATAAAGAATAAAATGTGCTTTGTGATTATGTAAATATATTTGGCCTCAGGTGTCCTCTGATTCATTCTGCATTTTGGTCTTCAGTCCAACACTATGTGGAAAAAGCAAATCTCTTATTCACAGATATCTACTGTAAAATTCCCTAGTTATGTGGTTGTTGTTAAGTACTGTGGAGTCAGTTCTGACTCATAGTGACCCTGCACAGGATTTCCAAGGCTGCAAATTTTTACGGAAGCAGAAACCCTTTTTCATGTGGAACAGCTGGTAGTTTCAAAATGCCTGATCTTGAGGTTAGCAGTCCGATTTGTAACCACTACACTACCAAAGCAGAAGCACTATTGACTTACATTTGGCATCGTGGGTTAATGTTCAGGACTCCAAGGTCAATTTGAATTGCTAGGTCAGTGGTTCAAGCTCACCAACAGCTCCTTAGAAACCCTATTGGTTGGAACCGATTCAATGGCACTGAACAACAACAACAACATGAAAGCAGTGGTGGTTTATTATTGTTAAGTTCTGTTGAGTCAGTTCTGACTCATAGTGGCTCTGTATAGGTTTTCCAAGGAGTGGTTTGTAGATTTGAAGTGCTGTCTTAACAGTTAGCTCCAGTGCTTATCCTAATGATAGCTTTTACTTTTGCCATTTATGTGGAAAACTCAGGTTCATTTCCTCTCCAGTTCATGGAAGCTTGCACACAGCTATGATGCTGAGCAGGATTCTGCTGAGCTCCATTCTATGACTGATGAGGAAGAAATCTACCTCCCTATATAACATGGATCCTAAGGAGCTCTGGTAGCATAGTGGTTATGAATCGGGCTGCGAACCTTAAAGACCAGCTGCTCCGCAGGAGCAAGATGAGGCATTCTGCTCCTGTAAAGATTTACAGCCTCGGAAACCCTGTACAGGATCGCTATGGGTCAGAACCAACTCAACGGCACACAACAACAACAACAACATAATGACCCAATTGGCCATTGATGCAGGACCTATGCATGGGGTTGTCATAAATTGGAGCTCATTTAATATCAGCATTATTTCAGGGTATTTTTATTTGTTTCTGTGGAATCCAACAAGTCTATGCTCTCAAATACATGTGTGACAAACTGCTTAGGAATTTTGAAAAATGAAACTAAAATGTAAGAAGGGAAAAAGCTAAAAAAGAGAAGGAAACTGAGATTGAGGAAAAAGAGAACTAAAGGCCACCCAGGAAGAGAGATTGAAAGTAAAGTTTTTCATTGCTTTAGAACCATGTGAAAGCAACCTCCCTAAATTATTTACTAACTCCCTCAATTTTTCTAAACTTTGAAATATTTTTAGCATTAAATAGTATATTCTTAGAACAATTTATGTCAGGGAGATATGTAATGTTATTGGTGGCATTAAGTGCCATTGAGTTGGTTCTGCTACATAGCAATCCTGTATAAGGTTTCCAAATAGCAGCTGGGTGGGTTTGAACTATCAACCTTGCAGCTAGCAGTCCAGTGTTTATTCTAAAAATTCTACCCTGTTTTCAATGTGGAAAATATGCAAAATTCACAAAAAAATTATGTTTCAATATATTGAATGTTCTAAAATAGAAACCCTTTTGAATGTTTTAAGAGTTATTTAGAATAAAGACAATGTAGATACAATAGAAAAGTAATAAAATTGTCAATTAAGTCTCAAACACATATATTCTCCTGGAGTCATTTATTGGATATTTAAGAATTTATTTATTTCAATTTTACCAACATGCAGCCATTTCATAAAAAATAATTGATAGGGGATTTGAAATCTATTAGAAGCTATTTTATCTTTTAATTACACTAGAAATTTGCAATAATTGTCAATTTTCATGTAGGTTTTTTTTTTTTTTTTAAGATCCAATCCAAGCTTTATTAACAGAAAGCCAGCAGTCTGAAAGATGGGAGAATAATTTCTCAATACTGTCCTGTCCATTATGCACACTATATAGGTAGGGTAAGTTCTATCTGGATGTACACTTAATCTATCTTAACATCTAGATAGCATTCTTTAGGAAAAGCAAACAATAAATCAATAAACTTCCTCAGACATTTTACCTTTAGGATCTTAGCTGCTAAATTTCTGTATAACAATCTGGGTGGGTTTAAGCATGCCCTAGTCTCCTTGTCCTGTTCTCCTTCTAGGACTATGAGGTAACCTTAACTAATTTATAATCTTCCTCATTTGCAGGGTCCTCTTTTGAGACTTCATGTCTAAACCAACTCCATTTTGTTTAGGTCAGTAGATCCATGCTATCATTTTCCATTCTTATTTGCAGATTTCATGTCTATGAATTTTGCTTCAAATGAAAATAATTACTTTGGTCCTGGGCATTGTTCCTTGGATCATAAGAACTAAGGTTAGGTCATGAAAAACAAGTTTTACAAAGGGCAATACAATAAGGTGAGCACTGAATACAACAATATATGAAAATTCCTATGACAATACAAACCCAACCCTTACTATTAATCTGGGTATTTTACTTTAGTTTAGGTAACTAAGACAACCAACTTTCATTACTTGCTCTAAAGAAGCTCTACACTTAGGGCAATGTTTGTCTGGGAGGTGACATTAGGGTCTTTACCATTGAAGTCTGTTGATTTTCACAATTACGGTTGAAATCATAGCAAGGATTACAAACAGGGGTAGTATCACATGATCAGCTGGACTGTACAGATGTAGATCAATACAGAAGTCAAGTGGAGAAGGACTTGTGATGAGGTCTATCAGTCAGGTGTTGGGGTAAGAAGGTGGTGAGTCTTTCAAATGTACAGTCCTCTCCTCTCCCCACCCTGCCCCAGTAAAGCTAGTGGAGATGTAGAAGAAGGTCTTCTCCTTACCAAGGAGAAACTACCCAGCTGGAGCTGTGTTATAAAAGTGCTAACAGGAGACAAAGGATTATTCAACATACAATTCCCCTTCAAACAAAATCAGATGTATTCATTACATGCTTGCCCAGGTATATTAAACATTTTCATGCCGGCACTAGAGGATTAGATCTGAGTGTCCAACCCATAGTGGGAGTAAGAAGTTTAACACAGCTTTAATCACAGCTTGAGGTTGGAGGAAGAATTCATGGTCCATTATTGTCCAGGATCTTTTCTTGACTCATGTGTGGTGAGTCCAAGTCTTGAAGCCCAAGAGTTTGAGGGCAGTGGGGTTGGTCAGCAGTATCTTCCAAGACCCGGTCCACATCTCCTCTGTTTGAGAGTCAGGTCCATCTTTCCACATTATGAGCAGAACGTGATCTCCAAGCTGAAAGGGGTGTAACTTACCTGTAGGATAGGAAGCAAACCTGATTGTTGATCTCCTCAATCTAATGTGACTGGTTTCTGGAGTTTGAATCAGTAATTGCCAGGCACGTTCATGTTTAAAAGTCCCTCTGCAGACTTTTGGTTTCAGGAAGAAAGATTATATGAACATGCAACTTTGGAAGCAGGCCCTGGTCCATTAAGGGGACAGGGCAGTCAGGCATATATAAGAAACAGTGTGTCATTTTCTTTCCCCCCATGAAGTAGTCTAGGGGTTTCAGGAAGAGCTGGTCCTTAGGCCTCCCTGATTCCTCAGTTACCATCACTGAGCAGAAAAATGGGAAATTCAGAGGTGTATTGACCACTGAATAAGTGGCCCAACGTCCACCCAAAACCCACAGTCTGTTCCCATTGTTATTTTCAGCTAAGGTTCCTCTGGTGGTCTTTAGGAAGACAGTAATGGATGGCCTGAGGCTTCTTGTGTTCTGGGCTGTTAAATACCTCGAAGGCGATTTTGATCAGCTGGGATGGATTCTTACCACTTTTCAAATGTTTGCAGTTTCTTTCTAAAACTGGTAGTGCTTTGGGAGATAAACGCCATGGTAACCATTCTTATATTTGCTGAGTTCTCAGGATCAAAGTCTGTGTACTTAGAATAAGCCTGGTAGATTCATTCAAAGAATGCAGAGGGGTCCTGAGTTGGCTTCTGCTGAACTGCCTGTACCATGTTCAAGCTCTTTTGTTTAGGAACTTTCTTCTTCAGACTTCTGAGAAGGCACCTTTTACAGTTCTCCAGCACTGGTAGCGTTGTTGTTGTTGTTGTTAAGTGCCATCGAGTCGGTTCCGACCCATAGCGACCCTGTGCAGGGTTTCCGAGGGTGTAAATCTTTACGGGAGTAGAAAGCCTCATCTTTCTCCCGCAGAGCGGCTGGTAGTTTCGAACCGCTGACCTTACGGTTCGCAGCCCGATTCGTAACCACTACGCTACCAGAGCTAGTGGTTATAAATTGGGCTGGGAACCTTAAGGTCAGCAGTTCAAAACTACCAGCTGTTCTGCTGGAGAAAGATGAGGCTTTCTGCTCCTGTAAAGATTTACAGTCTCAGAAACCCTGTACAGGGTCGTTATGAGTTGGAACCCACTCCACGGCACATAACAACAACAACAGCAGCTGCAGGCCCTGTCATTTAGATTCCAATTTGGATCAGCTAGGGGAATTGCCTTGACTGGAGCCAGGGTCCCTGTTGGGTTTTTCTCCATGGATGCGTGCTGCTTCATCCCATGCTGTATCTCAGACCAGCCTTCTTTCGTCCCTGGTCAGGAGTATGGTCAACAAAGCCTGAATATCGGGAAGTCCGCAAGGTCCCTTAGCATGGTCACCAGAAATGTTGCCAAACCGAAATGAGGGTTTCCTGCCTGTCATTGTAGTCAATCACAGACACAGGGAGCGATCCAATCCAAGCTTTATCAATAGAAAGTCGGAAGTCTGGAGGACGGGAGAATAATTTCTCAAAACCATACTGTCTCATGTAGTTTTAAGAGATAATTCAGAGAATTTTCACGTACTTTTCCTCAGTAGTAACATATCACAAAACAGTAATAAATAATCTCATAATTTAGATATTGAAATTCATGCTGTCTAGATAAGAATATTTTTATCCTCACAAGGTGGTAATGTGCCATGGAGTTCTTTATGGAAGCAGAAAGACTCATCTTTCTTCTGTGAAACCACTGCTAGTTTTGAACTGCTGACTGTAATCATTCGTAATCACTATGCTACCAGATCTCCTTGTTGTTGTTGTTAAGTGCCGTTGAGTCTATTCAAACCCATAGTGACCCTGTATAGGGTTTCAGAGGAGCAGCTGGTAAGCTGAATTTGTCAACCTTGCAGTTCAAATTGCTTTGCAGTCTGATGCATTAACCCACAGTGCCACACCAGGCCTAGCCCCTAGAAGTCCCAGGCAGTGTCCCATCCAACCAGACCCGACACTGCTTAGCTTCTGAGATCAGACGAGATTGGGCACATTCATGGTGATGTTGCTGTTGTTAGGTACCATTGACTTGGTACCGACCCACAGAGACCCTATGACAACAGAACGAAACACTGCCTGGTCCTGGACCAACCTCACAATTGTTGCCACGCTTGAGCCACTTTGCCAATCCATCTTGCTGGGGGTATTCCTCTTTTTTCTGGCCCTCCACCTTACCGAACATAATATCCTTCTCCAGTGGCTGGTCCCTCCAGACAATATATCTGGAGTATGAGAGATGAAGTTTGGCCACCCTGGCCTCCAAAGATCACTGGCTGCACTTCTTCCAACACAGATCTGTTGGTTCTTTTGGAAGCTCATGGCACTTTCAATATTCTCTCCTCCAACACCATAACTCAAAAGCATCAATTCTTCTATGGTCTTCCTTATTCACTGTCCAGCTTTCACAAGCATATGAGGTTATTGAAAACACCATGGCTTGGGTCAGACCCACCTTAATCCTCAAGCTGACATCTTTGCTCTTCAACACTTTAAAAGGTCTTTTGGTACAGTGGCTCTGTATATTCCTTCCATCTTCTTTTGATGCTTTCTGCATCATTCAATAATTTGTCCAGAGAATCCCTCAATAATGAAAGTTGAGGCTTGAATTTTTTTTTCTGCAGTTCCCCCAGCTTGAGAAATGCTGAACATGTTCTCCCATTTTGGTTTTCTTACTCTAGATCTTTGCACATTTCGTTGTAATATTTGACTTTGTCTTCTCAAGCTGACCTTTGAAATTTTATGTTCAGTTCTTGTACCTTCTCATTTCTTCCATTTGATTTAGCATCTCTACACTGGAGAGCAAAGGAGCTCTGGTAGCGTAGTGGTTACGAATTGGGCTGCGAACCTTAAGGTCAGCAGTTCGAAACTACCAGCCGCTCCGCGGGAGAAAGATGAGGCTTTCTACTCCCGTAAGGATTTACACCCTCGGAAACCCTGCACAGGGTCGCTATGGGTCGGAACCGACTCAATGGCACTTAACAACAACAACAACAACACTGGAGAGCAAGTTTCAGTGTCTCTTCTGACATCCATTTTGATCTTTTCCTTCTTTCTTGTCTGCTTAATGACTTTTTACTTTCTTCATGTATGATGTTCTTGATGTCATCCCACTGCTTTTCTGATCTTTGGTCTTTAGTGTTTGGTGTGTCAAATCTGTCCTTCAGATTGTCCCTAAATTCAGGTGAGATATATTCAAGGTCATATTTTGGCTCTCGTGGACTTGTTTTCATTTTCTTCAGCTTCAGTTTGAATTTGCATATGAGCAATTGATGGTCTGTTCCATAATCTGCCCCTGGCATTGTTTTGACTGATGATATGGAGCTTTTCCATCGTCTCTTTCTGAAGATGTAGTCAATTTTATTTCTGTGTATTCCATCTTGTGAGGTCCATGTCTATAAGTGTCTCTTACGCTGTCTAAAGAAGGTATTTGAAATGAACAAATATTTGATTTTGCAGAATTCTATCATGTGATCTCCAGCATAATTTCTACCACCTAGGCCATATTTCCCAACTACTGATCCTTCCTCTTTGTTCCCAACCTTTGCATTGCAATCACCAGTAATGATCAATATATCTTGATTGCATGTTTGATCAATTTCAGATTGAAGAAGTTGGTAGAATTCTTCTATTTCATTCTCACTGGCTTTAGTGGTTGCTGTGTAAATTTGAATAATAGAGGTATTAACTGGTCTTTCTAGGCACATGAATATTATCATATCACAGACAGCATTGTACCTGATGACTTCTTCAATTTGTCACTCCTGGCATAGTAAACCATGTGGTTGTCAGATTCAAAATGGCCAATGCCAGTCCATTTAAGCTCACTAATGCCTAAGATACTGATGTTTATGCATTCCAATTAATTTTTGACAATTTCCAATTTACCTAGATTCATACTCCGTACCTTCCATGTTCCAGTTATTAATGGATGTTTACAGCTGTTTCTCTTCATTTTGAATTGTGCCCATCAGTAAATGAAGGTCCTGCAGGCTTTAGTCCCATGGTCTTCATGGTGGTGTAGCTCTTCCTTAATCCATAGTAACTATTAATCATTACTTCATTTCTATAATTTTGCCATATATGTAATGTAGTATAAATTTACATTTGTTGTTGAGTGCCATCGAGCCAGTATCGACTCATATGACTCTGTTTAAGGTTTCAGAGGCTTCAATTTTCATGGAAGCAGAAAGTCTCCTTTTTCTGATGTGGAGCGCCTGGCAGCTCGAACCACGTAGCTTATGGTGCTTATTATATGGCACTACCAGGTTCCTAAATTTAAGGTTTTTGTTAAGTGTCATCGAGTCAGTTCTGACTCATAGCAACCCTGTGTAATGTTTCTAAGGAATGACTGGTGGGTTTAAAATGCATGCCTTTTGCTTAGCAGTCCGGAGCTTATCCTGGAGCACCACACCAATTTACAGAAATAACCTTTTAATTATAGTCGTATTGCATGGGAAGGATGCATTATAGTGTGTTCCATCATTTATTCGTTGAAGGATATATTGGTTGCTCATTGTTTTTATAAACAAAATGCAATGAACATTAGTGAACACATACATAAACAGAAGTTTACATTTCCCTGGGATAAATACACAAGACTAAATTTTATGGGTTTATGGAAATTACAAGTTTAGTTTTGTTAAGAAACTGCCCAAATGTTTTCCTGTATGGTTGTACTATTTTAAATACCCATTAGCAATTACAAAAGTAAGTTAAAATGAATTGCTATGAGGGTTTCAGTTAATACACGCATATTTTATTCCAAAGAAAACAAGTTTTAAAATATTTCTGAAATCAGTGGATGGTTACAGACAAGTTTCTTAGTATTACACTTGTCTTAGTTTTATTGCATTTATTATGGTACTTTAAAAAAAAAAGCTCTTTCTGCTGTGGACCCCTGGTAGGTTGTTAATCAGAAAGTCAGTGATTCACAGGAGAATGATAAGACTATTAGGTCCTGTAAGGATTTACAGTTTCAGGAATTCCAAGGAGAAGTTCTACTCTGTTCGATAGGGTTACTATGACCCAGAATCAACTTGAAGGCAGTTGATTCTGGTTTGGATTTTGTGCCACAGGAAAAAATGATTTTGAAGTTATGGCTAATATAATTTTTTTAAACAAAACTCAAGTGGATATCTTCCAAATTCACCAAAACTTTGCAATGAGTTAACATGAAAGATACACCACATAAAACAACAGTTTTTAGGTGGATGAAGATATTTATGGAAATTCAGGAAGACCTTAAAGATAAATCCAAGGCAGAGAGGTCAGCTCAAAAGTTTATGTGACTGTTTTGGGGAATCTGAAGGGATAATCTTGATAGGTTTTCTTGAAGGACATAGGAAAAGCACAGGCGGCATTAGGAAGAAGTTGTAAAAGAAATGAATACTGTATTGGTGAGAAGAAGACCAGAAGGATTTCACCCATGAAATTTTATCCATCCCTTCAATGTATTCTTTGTGAACAGTAAGGGCTATTCTACAAAACTCTCATTGGAAAATCTTACACCATCTACGCTGTAGCTCTGATCTTGCTTCTCGATATATTTTTTGTTGTTGTTCTCCAAACTCAAGGAGTATCTAAAAAGTAAACAATTTAAGTCCCTCTTGTTATTATTGTTGTTAGATGCCATTGAGTTGGTTTCAGATCATAGAGACACTATGCATAAGGGAATGGAACTCTGTCCAGCCCTGCCCTACACCATCCTTACCATTGGTATTATGCTTGAGCCTGTTGTTTCTGCCATTTTGTTGGGAGACTTTCTCTTCTTCAGTGACACTTCACTTTACCAAGCATGATGTTTTTCTCCAGGGTCTGGTTCCTTCTGACAACAAGTCTACAGGATGAGAGATGAAGTCTCATCATCTTTGCTTCTAAGGATCATTCTGGCTGTTCTTCTGTAAGTCCATGGTACTTTCAATATTCTTCACCAACACCATAATTATAATGTATCAATTCTTCTGTACTATTCTTTATACATTGTCTAACTTTCACATGCATAGACTTCTTCAATATTGTAACCTGAGGCTTGAAAATTTCAGTTTGAGGAATGCTAATCATTTCCCTCTAAGATGTCCAAACTACTGTTTTGATGTGGGGTAAAAGGAAGAGTGTGGGTTAATGCACCAGACTGAAAACCATTTAAACTGCAAGGTCGGTGGTTCAAGCTCACCAGCTGATCTTCGGAAACCCTATACAAGGTCACTATGGGCCGGAACTGACTCGACAGCACTTAACAACAATGAAAGGAAGAGTGAGAATTCTTTGGGGAAGGATTAGGGAGATTATGTACCTAGAAGGAAATTATGGTGTAAAAATACATTCATATTTTGATATTTTTGTCTAATAAAGTTTCCTATGATTTTGTACAGTTTTTACTTACCCTAATATAAGTTAACATGTTTCTTTGAATGGTAACCAGCATTTGGTGTGACAATTTTTTTTATTATTATCATTTCAGCCATTCTGATAGATGTGTAAGAATACTTGTGGTGTTAAGTTATATTTTCCTAAATGCTAATGGCCACGTTTGAATTATAAGCTGGGTTGCTAACTGCAGGGTCAATAGTTCAATTCTGCCAGCCACTCTGCAGGAGAAAGATGGGGAATTCTTCTCCCATAAATATTTACAGCCTTGAAAACCCAATAAAGGGTTGCTACTCATACTAGACATATTGTCAGGAGGGACCAGCCACTGGAGAAGAATATCATGTTTAGTAAGGTGGAGGGTCAGAGAAAAAGAGGAAAACCCCCAACAAGATGGATTGGCCAAATGGCAGCATTGATGGACTCAAGCGTGACAACAGTAGTGAGGTTGGCCCAGGATCGGGCAGTGTTTCGTTCTGTTGCACATAATGTCTCACTATGGATCGGTACTGACTCAATGACACCTAACAACAAAAACAATTCATTGGAACCTTCTCAGTGGCATACAACCACCTCCATCACAATGTTTAATGGGGGCCTAATCACTTCCTTGAGTGTTTGTTTTGAGTTCTAGTGTAGCACTGTAGAATCAGCAATAATATAATTGCTGATATAAGAGGGATGTTGGCTGAAAGCAGAGAATACAAGAAAGATGTTTACCTGTGCTTTATTGAATACACAAAGACTTTCAGTTGTGTGGATCATGACAAGATATTGACAGCATTTCAGAGAATGAGTATTCTAGAACACATAATTGTGCCCATAAGGAACCTGTACATAGACCAAGGGGAAATCATTCAAATGGAAAAAGGGGACAATGCATGGTTTATATTAGGAGACATGAGTGTCACACTTTCACCATACTTTTCAAACTGTATGCTGAACTAAAAATCAAAAGCCTGGATTATATGCAGAATAATGTGGCATCAGGATTGGAGGAAGACTCATTAACAACTTCCAATAAGCAGATGATACAACCTAGTTTGCTGAAAGTGAAGAGGACTTAAAATATTTACTGATGAAGATCAAAGCCTTCCATATAGGTTGCACTTCAATGTAAAGAAAACAAAAATCCTCACAACTGGACTAATAAATAACATCAACATAAATGAAGAAAAGTTTGAAGTTATCAAAGACTTCATTTTGCTCCAATCAGCCATTAACACTCAGGGAAGCAATAGTCATAAAATCAAATGACTTACTACATTAATAAAATCTGCTGTACAAGAATGTATTAAAGTGTTGAAGAGCAAAGATGTCAGTTTCAATATAGAGAAGTAAACTTTTAGAGTAACAATATCATTAATGCTTTTATTATCTAGTATTGCTATAATAGTTGTGTGGCTTTAATGAAAAAAACATTTTTTTTTTCTCAGTTTAGAAAATTTGGAGTCTGAAGTCAAAGCACTGGTATGAGAAATCTTTCACTATATATCGGCTCTGGGGGATGGTCTTTGTTTCTTTGCAGCTTTGATGTTGTTAGGTGTTATTGAACAAGTACCACGTCATAATGACCCTATGCCCAACAGAATGAAACACTGCCGATCCTGGGCCAAACTCACAATTATTGCTATGCCTGGGCCCATTGCTGCTGCCACTGTGCCAATCCATCTCATTGGGGATCTTCTTTTTCTCCGACCCTTTTCAGTTTATTATCCCTTAATCTGTGACAATATCCATTTAGTATGGCATCTAAATTCCCCATCTGTGCTTCCTAGCCTGTGTGCCTTATCAATTCTTTTCATCTTAAAATAATGCAATAAACTTATGCCTTGTTACATAACATCCATAATGAGATTATATCTACAGATATATGAATTCGTATTCCAACACATGTGCAGATATGGAGACTAGTATCCCAACATATCCATCACTTGTCTGTCAGTTTGTTGTACTGTGATGTCTTGCATGTGACTGTGATGCTGGAAACTATGCCATCAGTATTTTAAATGCCAGCAGGCTCACCTCTGATGGACAGATTTCATCCAGACTAAGATAGACTAGGAAGAAGAGGCTGATTATTTTGGCATGTTCATCCACTTAAAAACCTTTTGAATAAATGATAACATTGTCAGATATGTTGTTGTTGTTGTTGTTGTTGTCAGGTGCCATCGAGTCGGAACCGACTCATAGCAACCCCATGCACAGCAGAACGAAACAAT
>NW_006408732.1:1515600-1525924 GCF_000296735.1 Chrysochloris asiatica
TTCTTTCAATGCACTTTGGACTTCCTCTCTGAGTATCATTGGCTCTTGTTCAGATATAGTACAAAAAAATGAAAACACATGAATAGCAAAAGAACATTATCAGATACATAGTGCTGGAATATGAGTCCTGCAGATTGAACGACATTCAAAGTATGACTGGGGAATAGTTGACTGCTCAAAGATTTGACCATAATGATGTGAGTGTAGTAAAGTTTTCAGGACCTGCATTTGTTGATGGGGCACAAGTCAAAATGAGAAGAAACAGCTGTAAACATCCATTAATAATTAGAACATGGAATGCACGATCCATGAATCTAGAAAAATTGTAAGCTGTCAAAAAGGAAATAGAATGCAAAAAGATTGATATCCTAGACATTAGTTATCTGAAATGTACTGATACTGATCATCTTGAATTGGAAAAATATGGTTTACTATGCCATGAATGACAAATTGAAGAAGAATGGCATTGCATGAATCATCAAAAAGAACATTTAAAGATCTGTCTTGAAGTACAATAAGTCTGTAATAGGATAATATCCAGGTTAATACCAGTATTATTCAAAGCTACAAACCAATCAATAAAGCCAGTGCTGATGAAATTGAAGAATTCTACCAAGTAGAACATAGAATGGAGAAAGTCTAATTAGCAATGTGCGATATGCAGATGACACAACCTGGTTTGCTAAAAGAGAAGAGGACATAAAACACTTACTTATAAAGATCAAAGACCACAACCTTCAGTATGGGCTGCACCTCAATATAAAAAAATAAAAAAAAATTCTCGGTCACTGGACCAATAAATAACATCATGACAAAATGAAATAAGATTAAAGTTGTCAAAGACTTCATTTTGCTTGGATCCACTATCAACATTCATGGAAGCAGTAGTCAACTAATTAAATAATACAATTTAATTAGGCAAATTTACTGCACAAGAACTAGTTAAAACGTTCAAGTGCATACAACAAACATGTCAGTTTGAGAAGTAAGTTGCACCTGACACAAGCTATGGTATTTTCAATACCCTCACATGCATGTGAAAGTTTGAATATGAATAGGGAAGAAGGCAGAAGAACTGATGTGTCTGAGTTATGGTTATGGAGATGAATACTGAGTGTACGGTGGACTGCCAGAAGAACAAACAAATCTGTGTTGAAAGAAGTACAGCCAGAATGCTTCTTAGAAGCCAGGATGGTGAAACTTCTTCCCTTATACTTTGGACAAGTTATTAGGAAGGATCATTAGCTGGAAAATGACATCAGGTTTGTTAAGTGGAGTGTTGGCAAAAAGAGAAATACACCCAACAAGAAATACCCCCAACACGGTGACAGCACCAATGGGCTCAAGTGTAACAAAATTGTGAGGATGGCACAGAAATGTATAGGGTTTCATTTTGTTGTGCAGAGGACTGCTATGAGTTGCAGCCTAACAACAACCAACTTCTTCAGTCTGAAATTGAAATAACATGCACTTAAGATGAGTCAATAATTACTGGTGATTGGAACACTAAAGTTGGAAACACAGAAGAAAGATCAGTAGTTGCAAAATATGGCCTTGGTGAAAGAAAGGATCCTGGAGACTGCATGATAAAATTTTGTAAGACAAATGAATTCTTCATTGCAAATACATTTTTAAAATAACATAAGGTCCTCACAAGATGGAATACACAGGAATCAAATGACTACATCTGGGAGACAAGATATCTGGGAGACAATATCATCAGCCAAAGCAAGGCCAAGTACTGACTATGTAAAAGATCAATTTCTCATAAGCAAGTTGAGGCTGAAACTCAAAAGAAGTGCATGGCAGGCAAAATATGACTTTGAATACATCCACCTGAATTTAGAGACAATCTCAAGAACAGATATGATGCAGTAGAAGAGTTATAGGATTATATCAAAAACATCATTCAGGAAGAAAGCAAAAGGTCATTGAAAAGAAAGGAAAGAAAATAGCAAAATGGATATCAGAAGAGACTCTGAAACCTGCTCTTGAACATATATAAGCTAAAGCAAATGGATGAAATGAGGAAGTAAAAGAGCTGTGCAGAAAATTTAAAAGGATAACTTGGGCAGACAAACTCAAGTATTAAAATAAAATGTGAAGAAAACCAAAAGGGAAGAATGTGCTCAGCATTTCTCAATCTGAAAGAAGGAAGTAAAAAATCTAAGCCTTGACCTGCAGTAATGAAGGTTTCTATAGACAAAATATTGAATGATGCTGAGAGCATCAAAAAAAAAATCAACACTCATGGAACAGAAGTCAAGAAATCAAATGACTTACCACATTAAGCAAATCGGTTGCACAAGACTATTTTAAAATGTTTAAGAGCAAAGATTTTGATGACTAAGGCATACCTGATACAAGCCATGGAATTTTCAGTAGACTTATATGCATGTAAAACTTGGACAGTGAATAAGGAAGACCATAGAAGAATCAATGTATTTGGATTATGATGTTGGAGAAAAATATGTGAACTACCAAGAACTCCCACAAGAACAAACAAATCTGTTTTGGAAGTATAGTCAGAATGCTCATTAGAACCCAGGATGGTGAAATTTCCTCTCTCATACTTTGTACATGCTTTCAGGAGGGACCAGTCCTTGGAGAAGGACATCACATTTAGCAAGGTGGCTGGTCAGCAAAAAAGAGCAAGATCCCCATGGAGATGTATTGACACAGTGGCAACAACAATGGGCTTAGACATAACACCAATTTTGAGGACAATACAGGACCAAGCAGGGCTTCATTCTGTTGTGCACAAGATTGCTATGAGTCAGAACCAAGTCAATGGCACATAACAGCAATATAACAATCCCAACACATATTTTGTGGACACAAAATACTAGGAATTACAAAGCAAAGTGTCACCGGGAACAGGTAGATATTTACATTTTGCAAGTGCTACATAACTTAGTGCAAGGAATCACATTCCTTTCCTAAAAGATAATGACATGATTCACCAGTGATTGTCATGATATTCTTTAACACAATTTAAAAAAGGAAACAAAAACACTATCATTGTTTAAACATGACATCTTTTAGAAAAGGTATTAACTTAGATAGCATTGTAAATTGAAGTGTTATTTACATCAATCTGATATGATGCACTGTGAGAAATGTAAATCACTATCTGTTCCCAAGGAGCTCTAGTAGCATAGTGGTTAGGAGTTAGGCTGCTACCCTCAAAGTCAGCAGTTCTAAACCACTAGCTATTCTGCAAAAGAAAGATGAGTCTATCTGTTCCCATAAAGATTTACAGCCTTGGAAACCCTGTTCACAGTCACTATGAGTTGGAACCAACTCCATAGCACACAACCACCACCACTGCCTGTTCCCAGTGATCCTTTATTGGGCAATGGTCCATATATATATGGAGTCCTGGTGTGACACTGTATAATAAATATTGAACTGCCAACTGCAAGATTAGTGGTTCAAACCCATCAGCCACTCTTGGATATCCTGTAGATTGCTATGAGTAGGAACCAACTTGACAGCAGTAAACCACACCAACATATGATGTTAAGTAAAAAAGTATCACTATAAAAGTATAGAAAACTTTACTGAACAAAAATATAAAAATGTAAAGCTATTTTTCTTCACATATGCTCCACCTATGTCCGTACACTTCTGACTGTTGCATTTCCATCTCTGTAAACCTGACGAGAAAAATGAGGCTTACTACTCCCACAAATATGTACAAACTCAGACACTCCATTCATGGTCCATATGAGTCAGAATCGACTCAACAGCAGTAAGCAAGAACAATAACCACCCTGAGGAGAGAACAAACAATGTTGTTGATGTTGTTATGTACAATTGAGTTGGTACACACTCATGGAGACCCGATGTACAACAGAATGAAACACTGCCCAATCCTGCACAATTGCTACATTTGATGCTATTGCTACTTCCACTGTGTCAATTAATTTATTTGGGGTCTTCTTTTTCTCCAATGTTTTACTTTACCAGACATGATTCTTCTGAAGGGACTAGCCCCTCCTGACAATATGCTGGAAGTATGAGAGACAATGACTGGCCATTCTGGCTTCCAAGTAGCATTCTGGCTGTATTTCTTCCAACAAAGATTGGCATGTTCTTTTGACAGTCAATAGTACTTTTAATATTCTCCTCTAACTCCATAATTCAAATGCATAATTCTTCTACAGTCTTCCTTATTTATTGCCCAACTTTCACATGCATATGAGGTTACTGAAAATACCATGTTTTTGGTCAGGTGCACCTTAGTCCTTAAACTGAAATCTTTGCTCTCGAACACATTAAAGAGGTCTTGTGCAACAGATTTGACTAATGCAGAGTGCAATTAAGTGATCCAAATACTCACTCTCCACAATGTTATCCATAGCTTGTTATGATCCACACAATTGAATGAGTTTGCAAAGTCAATAAAGCTAGCTAAACATCTTTCTGATATTCTCTGCTTTCAGCCAATATCCATCTGATGTCAGCAATGATATCCCTAATTCTACATCTTCATTTTAATCTGGCTGGAACCTCTTGCAGTTGTCTGTCAATGAAAGTTTGCAGAGGTTTTAAAATTAAAGTCCTGCTATGAATTGATGGCATAAAAATTGAAATATTTCAAGAAAGTGAGGCAACACAGGAGGTACTCACTCATCTATGGCAAGAAATTTGGAAGACAACTGTCTGACCAGTTGATTGGAAGAGATACATATTTGTGTCCATTCCAAAGAGAGGTGACCCAACCGAATGCGGAAATAATCAGACAATATCTTTGATATACCAAGTGAGTAAAGTTTTACTAAAGGTAATACAGAAATGGCTGCAAGCATACATTGACAGAAAACTTCCAGAGGCTCACCCGGATTCCGAAGAGGCCATGGAGGAGGGATATCATTGTTGAAGTCCAATAACCTTGGCTGAAAGCAGAGAACATCAGAAAGATGTTTACCTGTGCTTTATTGACTATGCAAAGGCTTTTGATTGTGTGGATTATGACAAGCTATGGACAACACTGCGAAGTATGAGTATTCCAGAACACTAATTGTGCTCATGAGAAATCTGTATCTGGACCAAGAGGTAGTTCTTCGAACAGAACATGGGAACATTGAATGGTTTAAAGTTAAGAAAGGTGTGCAACAGGGTTGTATTCTTTTACCATACTCATTCACCTGTATGCTGAGCAAATAATCCAAGAAGTTAGGCTATCTGAAGAAAAATGTGGCATCAGGATTGGAGGAAGATTCACTAACAACTTGCAATTTGCAGATGATACAACCTTGCTTGCTGAAAGTGAGGAGGAAGACCCCCAATGAGATGGATTGGGAAGTTGGCAGCATCGATGGTCTCAAACGTGACAACAGTAGTGAGGTTCGCCAGCATTGGGCAGTTTTTCATTCTGCTGTGAATAGGGTTGCTATGGGTTGGTACTGACTCAATGGCACCTAACAACAACAACAACAATGGTAGTGATCTTGAACATTTATTCATATGTTTGTTGGCTTCCCTGATCTCCTCCTTGGTGAAATTAGTGCAATAGGACTCATAGATGAATATACTTATATCAATTCAAAGTGTAGAAAGGACCTAAGTATAACAATTGAAACAATAAAGGCCTGAGAAGAAAACATAGGGGTTAATGCTTCAGAACTTTGTGTTAACAATGTTTTTTTTTAAGATAAAACACCAAAAACACAAGTAATAAACACATAGTAGAAAATGGGAGATTCATTAAAGTTTTAAAACTTTGTTCTTTAAAGGATTTTATGAAGACAGATTGGGAAACATTTTTTTTTAGGATCTATGTATGGCATCCAGAATCTTCAGACATGGGAAATTGCCCCTTGAAAGGATGGGTTGACCAGCCTGGAGTGGGTAGAAGAACAAAGGATATTTCTAGAAAGAAAGACCAACAGGAAAAATACAAAACAATATAGGCAGACTGACTAATTATTACAAGAAAAAGCAAGTTGCTCACTCAGGAGACATCACAGGGCCCCTCAGAGCAAACCCCCTTCCAAGACTAACACTCGATAGGAATACACACTCTGATTGGTGACCATGTTCATCACCGATAAGGGAAAGTGAGGGAAAATAGCAATGAAGCTGCAAGCTAAGCCCTACAATGTTCTATAGACTCCTATGAACCCAGGTGGAGACCTGGTTGGCCAGCAATGTGGCAAGACCTGGGGACATTTCAGCCCAGAGTCAGTGACATAGACACAAAAGACTAGAGTGGAGAATGAAGCATCCATCTGATAAAAAAAGAGGGCAAATGCACAAGAACACCCACACTTGCAGATAATGCACACTTGATCTGGCTTCAATGACTGGGTGATCAGACCTCAACTAGAGGAAGAAAGAAGAGGGAAAAAAAGAGCATCTGATACAATTTGATGAACTTGACCTACATCTATGGATGCAGTAGCTCAAAAGAGGGAACAAGTCTTTACAGCAAGGATCATTCCCACTCTTTCCATACACAGAGTAGACAGGGATGGGCAACTTGGACATTGGCTACCCAATGTGGTGGGGCTACAAAGGCAAAAAGTGATTGGTTTACAAGCTTTCAAGAGGGAACCTAGATCCAGAGGGCGTGGAGGAAGGTAGATTCTCCACTGAGAAGTATCCAATCTGTCTAGGCGATATGATGAAAGGAAATGCAGATGGATCTCTTGTGCTACAATAGTGAATAATTGTTATCAGGACTGATTATGAGGGTTGGAATTGTAAAGGTAGATGTTTTGTAGCAAGGAGGGAAGTGGTTAACTTGGCAGTCTAGGAGCAGAGGTTCCTGGGACCATCAAGGGAGAAAAGTGGAGAGCAGGACCCTACCCAGAGAAGCAGTGATGCCAGAGATGGAAGCACAGAGGATGACATGGAGGGATGGAGCAGCTGGGGACTTTAGACCCAGAGGAAAAGAGTGGTTGTGTGCTGACGAATGGGGGGCAGGCTTGCAGGGTATACCCTTTGGTTGGTTGGTGATGCATGGAAGGGATTGTAACCGTGGCAATGAAATGGTATACAATAGGATGAATTTAAAACTAATGTTGTCCCAAGTAAACTATCACATAATTCACAATAAAACATTAAAAAAAAAAAAAAAAAAAAGATAGCCTACTGGGGTTTCCAGTCTGCTACCTGATCCATGGAGCCCTGGTGTGGCACTGTGGGTTAATGTGCCAGACTGCAAAGTCATTTGAATTGCAAGGTCGATGGTTCAAGTTCACCAGCTGCTCCTTGGAAACATTATACAGGGTCGTTATGGGTTGGAATCAACTTGATGGCACTTAACAACAACAACAACAACCTGATCCATAGATTTAAGAACCTAAGAACTTAATTGTGTGGGCCAATTCATTAAAATCTGCCTACTGACATATCTACCTATCAAAAAAAAAAAAAGATATATTGATCATTACTGGTGATTGGAATGCAAAGGTTGCGAGTAAAGAGGAAGGATCAGTAGTTGGAAAATAAATACCTTCTTTAGACAACGTAAGAGATGGCTATACACATGGACCTCACCAGATGGAATACAAAGAAATCAAATTGATTACATGTGCCAATAGAGACAATGGAAAATCTCCACGTTATCAGTGAAAACAAGGCCAGGGGAAGATTGTGGAACAGACCATCAATTGTCCCTCCTATGTAAATTCAAACTGAAGCTGAAGAAAATGAAAACAAGTCCAGTAGCTATTAGAGAGATGTAAATCAAAAGAACAATGTGATATCATCTCACACCACCAATAACCATAAAGATCAAAAAAGTAGAGGGCAATAAATGCTGGCAAGGATGCAAAGAGACTGGGAACCTCTTACATTGCTGGTGGGATTGCAAAATGGTCCAACCACTCTGGAAAGCAATATGGCCCTTCCTCAGAAGTTTGGAAATAGAAATACCTTATGACCCAGAAATTCCTCTACTTGGTATTTACCTACAAGAAATATGATCCATAACATAAGTAGATATATGCACACCAGTGTTCATAACAGTACTATTTACACTAGCAAAAAGATGGAAAGTCTAAGTGCCCATCAGTTGAAGAATTGAAAAACAAACTGTGGTACATACACACAATGGAACACTATGCTACCTTGAAAAATAACAAGGAAGCTGCAAGCCATCGCATAACATGGATGAACCTTGAGGACATTATGCTGAGTGAAATTAGTTAGTTACAAAATGAGAAATATTGCATAGGACCATTATTGTAAAAGATAAATAACCCACCCTAAAAGGGGAAAAACAACAACAAAACATATATATTTGCTGATCATCAGGATGTATGGGATAAGGGGAGGGGAGGGAGGTAGGATAAGATAAAGCACAGGGTAGGGATAAGATAAAGCACAAGGTAGGGACTAAACACAGGATTCCGTGGTTGCTGGGGGGAGGAATATACAAGAAGGGGATGGGGAATAGAAGAACAAGGATGACGGGAGAACAGTTAGGCAGGTTTGCATGGGCTAAGTGGACAGAGGTAAATGATGATATACACACAACCTTGGAACCAGGGATGGTTTTAATGGGTAAAAGAGGGGATTAATGTTAAGATGCTTGGCTCTCTTTTGAATCTTGGTTTACCTTGCCTACCATTGTAAAATAAACACTTGAGGGGGAGAGAAAGGAATAGCCAGAAATATCACAATAGAAAGCTTGTAAGGCCCTCTTCAGCCTATAACTGATTGGAATACCTTAAAGGGGCTGGAAGTTGCCCAGTGAAAGAGGCTTCCTGTGGAGCCTTTTCATTGCATAAGACCATAGGTGGAATCCAGAACCCCATCCAGAATCATTTGAGGTGGGAAATTTCCACTCAAAAGGACAAGTAGAGCAGCCTGGTGTGGCTAGAAGAACAGAAGATATTTGGTAAAAGAAAGACCAGCCGGAAAAATCAAAAACAATAGCAGCAGTCTGATTGACTACTACAAGAACAAGCAAGCTGTTCGCCTGGGAGCCACCAAGGCAAGCAGCCAGATCCCCTCAGAGAAAACTCCTTTCCAAGACTAAGACTCAAGGGGAATGCAGGAGCAGGCATGTGGTCTGGCTGTTGACCACTTTGATCACCGATAAGGGGGACTGGGGGAAAAACCGCAATGAAGTTGTGAGCTAAGTCTGATCACATTCAATAGACTCCTGTGAACCCGGGTGGAGACCTGATTAGCCAGCAGTGTGGCAAGACCCGGGGACTCCTGGGCCCAGAGGCAGTGACATGGCAACAAAGGGCTAGAGTGGAGAGTGAAACATCAGCTGATATGAAGTGAAGGGAGATGCAGAAGAACTCACATACTTAACAGATAGTACCCACTTAATCTGACTTCAATGGCTATCCAGCCATTGATCAGAACTCGACTAGAAGAAGAAAGAAGAGGGGAAAAAAGAGTAACCTGCTATAATTTGATGAATTTTACCTATGTAGGAGCTCAAAAAAGGGAACAAATCTTTACAATGAGGATTATTCCCACCCCTTCCTTACACAGGGTTGACAGAGATGGGCAACTTAGACATTGGCTACCCAAAATGGGGGGCTACAAAGGCAAGAAGTGACTGGCTTACAAGTTTTCAAGATGGAGCCTAGCCCCAGACCAGGTGGGGAAAGGTAGAATCTCCACTGAATGGTTTCCAATCTGTTGTAACGGGTCTAATGAAAGGAGCTGGAAATAAGACTCTTGTGGTACAATAGTGAATAATTGCTATCAGGACTGACTGTGAGGGGCATTAATGTAAAGGTAGATATTTTGTAACAAAAGGAGGGGAGAAATTGATTTTGCAGTCCAGGAGCTGAGGTCCCTGGGACCATCAAATGAGAAAAGTGGAGTTCGAGACCCTACCCAGAGAAGCACTGATGCCAGAAATGAAGGCAGAGATGATGATGTGGAGAGATCAAACAGCTGGGGACTCTGGACTCAGGGAAGGAGATGGGCTGTGTGCTGACATCTGGGAGGCAGGCCTGTGGGGTGTACCCTTTGGTTGTTTGATGATGCATGGAGGGGATTGTAATTATAGCAATGAAATGAAACACAATAGGATGAATGTAAAACTGATGTTCTCCCATGTAAATCCACATAATTCACAATTAAAAAAAAAAAAAAAGATCCTATTGTACTAGTAACGTGTAGTGAGTAGCTCGGTCAACAACAACACGGAATACCGGGTCAAGAGTTCTCATGAGTTGGTGTTGGAACTCTGTAACAAATATAAAGGTATGTTTGGAGGTTCGGGGGGTTTATAGCTGGGGAATTTGCAGGAGAATCCAGAAAGTCATTATTTTCTGGATCAAGACACTCAGCTGTTCCAGGAGCCGCCATCTTGAGAAAGCTTATCTTGATTGTACCAGGA
>NW_006408732.1:1529111-1540635 GCF_000296735.1 Chrysochloris asiatica
GGTGAGGTTGGCCCAGGATCGAACATTGTTTCGTTCTGCTGTGCATGGAGTCGCTATGAGTCGGTTCCGACTCGATGGCACCTGACAACAACAACAACATTGTACTAGTACCAAGTTTTAAAGAGTGATACCATTATTTCTCCATTAAATGGATTTAGTAATCTTGTGAAAAACCAATTTAGCATAGATTTAATTATGGTTTCTCAATTCTATTCTACTGGTCGATATATGTATTATTATAACAGTATCAGATTATTTTATTTATTGCAGCTTCACAATATGTTTTGAGACTGAGAAGTGGGAGTCCTCCTACTTTGTTTCTCTTTTTAAAGATTGCTTTGTCTATTGAAGAACCCATGCATTTGCATATATATTAAATTGTATTTCTGCATAAAAGACTGTTGGAATTTTGATACATAATATGCTAAGTATAGAGATTGCTTTGGGTACTACTGGTATCTTATCAATATTAAGTTTTCCAACCCCCAAACCTGGAATATCCTTTCATTTATTTCAGTCTTCTTTCACTTCTTTCAGTGTAATATCTTACTGTTTTTAGTGTACATGTGTTTCCCTTCCCAGTATAATTTATTTCTAGGTATCTTACTCTGTTAGATGCTATTGTAAATAGAATTATTTTCTTTATTTCCTTTGCAGCTTGCCCATTAATGATGTATAAAAACCAAACTAATTTTTGTGTGTTAACTTTGCACCTTGCCACTCTTAAATGTATTACACGTAAGAGCTTTCTTATGGATTTTTTTGAGGTCATTTATTTATAGAATCATGTCAGCAGTGAAAGAAAGCTTTACTATTTCCTTCCATATTTGGATGCCTTTTCTTTTCTTGTCTAATTGCTCTGACTAAAATTTCCAGTTAATACCACTAATATTGAAATTTACACACCAACCACAAAAGCCAGTAATGATAAAATTAAGGAATTCTACCAACTTCTTCAGTATGAATTTGATCAAAAATGCAATCAAGATGTATAGATAATCATTGGTGATTGGAATGAAGTTTGGAAACAAAGAGGAGAGACAAGTACTTGGAAATTATGACTTTGGGTTTCTGATTATTCATGCAGGCAGGGGATGGACACATATTGACTTGGGTGAAAGAGAGGGCAGTAAATAGGAGGGGGGAATACACAAGATGGGGTAGGAGGGTAGGGGATCAGGGAAGATGGAGAAAGACTCTGGGAGGTATGTATGGACTGAATAGAATAGAAGCGACCTGTGACATTTGCACAGCCTTGGAATAGCAAGGCTATATGATACAGGGATCAAGACATAGACTAAAGGAGTAAAGGAGAGAAAATAAAATTAAGATATTTGACTGTTCACAAAAAGACAAATATTGCATAAGACCATTATTATAAAAGCTTAAGAAAAGATGTCCATACTAAAGGGGAGGGAATTTTTTTTTCCTGTTGCTTACCAAGGGTGAAAGGGAGGGGACAATAAGTCACAGATTGGGGCTAATAACATCCTAGCTTGGGTGAGGAAGGGGAGGGCAATACATAGAAGAGGAAGGATATGGAAGAACAAGGAAGATATGGGAACATGTAGGAAGGTTTGCATGGGATAAATGGGACAGAGGTAAATAGGGATGTATACCCAACCTCCAAACAACAGAGCTCTGTAATACAGGGATCGCATCATAATCTGAATGGGTAACGGGGAAATAATGCTAAGGTAATATATCGTATTACAGATATTGGTTTCCCCTGCCTACTAATATAAGATAGATACTTGAGTGAGATAGAAAGGAATATCCGGAAATATGATTACAAAAAGCTTAAAAGCCCATCTTCAGTTTATAACAGATTGGAATACCTAAAAGATGTTCTAGAACTGTCCAGTGAAGTCATGCAAAGGCTATCATGGGTATGTCAGAATGTTTAAGCTAAACAGAAAATAAACTAGAAATTTATTTCTGTTCTCCACACCCCCTACTCATCACTAAACTATTTAGAAAGAATAAAACAATTCATATATATATATATATTGTTGTTAAGTGCCATCAAGTTGATTCCGGCCCATAGTGACCCTGCATAGGGTTTCCAAGAAGCAGCTGGTGAGCTTGAACCACTGACCTTGCAGTTCTCTGTCTCTCTCTCTCTCTGTCTCTCTCTCTCTCTGTAGATATATACATATACATACATATACATATATCTACAGAGAGAGAGAGAGTCCTGGTGTGGCACTGTGGGTTAATGCATCAGACTGAAAAGGTATTTGAACTGCAAGATTGGCAGTTCAAGCTCACCAGCTGCTCCTCGGAAACCCTATACATGGTCACTATGGGTCGGAATTGACTCTATAGAACTTAACAACAACAATTATCTAAATAAGGAGCCTTGGTAGCATAATGGATTACAAGTTGGACTGGTAGCCACACGGCACATAACCACCACCATCATTCTCTAAATGGGCAGCAAAGTGGCTTTGTAGGATAAACACTGGACTTTTAACCACAAGGTTGGTAGTTCGAGCCCACCAGTCACTCAGCAGGAGAATGATGAGGCTGTCTGTTTCAGGAAATATGTATAGCCTCAGAAGCTCTATATACAGGGTTGTTATGAGTTGGAACCAATTTACTACACTTAAAAACAGCAACAAAGTCTCTAAATGCTTTGTTATTTTCCATAATTACATATTTAATAATTGAACACATTCCAGTGTTTTATGTTGGGGCGATGATAATGTAATGATTAGATTCAGCAGTAAGAGTGCTAAATGTCCCCAAATTTAGCACTCATTAACATGGACTTGCCATGAACTGGAATTCCAGCATTCTCTTCAACACGTTAGAAACAATAGCTACATGATCTTTTAATCCCACAAGTCTTTGATACAGTAAAAACATAATGATGCACCCATTATATTTTGGGAGCACAAGAACAGGCTTGTAAACTCACTGGAGACCATGTTGGTCTACTTGTGAGTGGAATTGCGGGAAAGATACTAATGAAGGCATGGGCTGAGCTTGACCATGTTCCCTAGACTCTTGCTGACCTTGAGATGAGAGAGAGAGAGGAGGAAGGAGTGGTTGGTACGAAGTTTGGGAAGACTTGGGAACCACTGAGCCCATGGACACTGACCTAGCCAATAGGGCTAAAACTGAAAATAAACTGTCCTGCTGACATTATATGGTGGGAGGTGTGAAAAATGCACAAACTTGCAGATAGTATCTACTTGATCTAGCTTGGATAGCTTGATGATCAAATGAGTAGAAGAAGACAAATAAATTTGATACAGGCAACAAGTGTAAATTGCTACAATTTGATGAACTTGACCTTATCTTATAGATGCAGTTGAACAAAATACCAACTGAGAAGGACAGTCTTCAAATCAAGGATCAAACATATCCCCTCAGTACACAGGGTTGATATGGACAGGCAACCCAGATATTTGCTACCTAAAATGGGGAGGTTATAAAGGCAGAAGTGGTGGGTTTCCAAGTTAGTTTCAGAAAGAATGGGGGAAGGTAGAATCCCCACTGAATAGTTTCCATCTTGTCTAGATGGAGTAGGTGAAAGGAGATGGGGATAAGATTCTTTTGATTTAACAGTGAATAATTGTTATCATGACTAACTGTGATTGTCACAACTGTAAAGGCAGAAGATGTATAACAAAAAGAGGGGAGTAGTTATTCTTGCATTCCAGGAACAGAGGACCCTAGGACCACCAAGAGGGAAGAGCATGAGCAGAACATGGGATCCTAACCAGTTAAGGAGTGACACCAGAGTCAGAGGCAGAGAAGATGACATGGAGAGATAGAGCATCTGGGGACTCTGGTGGTGGTGGTTATGTGCTATGGAGTCGGTTCCCACTCCATACCTGTACAAGGTTTCCAAGGCTGTAAATTTTTACAGCAGCAGAAAGCCTCATCTTTCTTGTGTGGAACAGCTGGTAGTTTAGAACTTCTGACCTTAAGATTCACAGGCCTATTCGTAACCACTACGCTACCAGAGCTCCTGGAAAAAGAAAGGTTGTGTGCTAAAGGGGAGGAGGCTGGTTTGCAAAATGTTCCCTTTGGTTCTTATCTTCTTATTCCTGTCAACTGGATGAAATTAATAAGAGAAGAAACTCATCTTTTTGTTTTGAGTGATTTTATTTTATTTTCATTGTCACATATTAGGAAGAAAGAGAAGGATGTATACATTTGCTATTGCACTATATTAATCATCTCTACAGTGCAAAATGAAGTGGATGTCTAATTCTCTTCAAACTATGATGCCTACTTCAATGTCTGTGTCACTTTAGGGTGAGAAAGCCTGTCAACACTAACTTCTTCATAAATACGAGTGATAGGATGTTCATTTGTGGTTGAAAATCTGGATTTGTAAACTGTATCCTCCCCTCAACCTCCACTTCTCCCCACCATATAACATGCCTGACATCAGACCCTTACTCCTGAGTCTTTTCCCACCTCATTCACCTGACAGATTTCTCCACAACAGACATCTTATCAGACGTGACTGATTGCTGTAATCTGTACTCTGGGCAGCCATTAAGCAAATTACCTGAATCATTGCAAGGATTAGTCTCATTAACACATGATTAGCATCAAATTAAAATAATGAGTGTTTAACTTCTGATGTCTTCCAGTTGTTTGAACAGCTTGATCAGCCACACCAGGCTGGCAGGAAAGTGGGGTTGTCAAAGAATCACATAAAAAAAGGGAGGCTGCACTGTTTAAGACATACTATCGTTCTCAAATAGAAGGAAGCTTACCATGATATTTGCAGTCTGGATGGAAAGTTTTTCCTAAATAGCAATATTGCTGTTGTTGTTACATGCTGTTGAGATGGTTCTGACCCATAGTGACCCTGTATAGGGTTTCTGAGGAGCAGCTGGTGAGTTTGAACATGCCAACATTGAGGTTCAAACCGACTTTGCGTTCGAATACTTACCCTACAGCATTATACCAGAACTCCGACAGACAGCAATATGCTGAGTACAGATTGAAGTCTCTTGCTTTTTGGCATCCTACTGCAACCCATTCATCTGGAGCAAAGTTTTACATACTAATGAAACACCACCTTATACCTCACATCTCCTAGATATTCATTTTTATCGGAATTCCCTGTATCAGGAGCAGAGAGTGCAACTTCTCTTCTTCCTTTTCCAAAGTTGGCTGTTAGTTGTTGTTGTTAAGTGCCCTGGAGTCGGCTCTGCCTCATAGTGACACTGTATAGGTTTTCTGAGGAGCAGTTGTTGGGTTTGAACTGCAAGGTTGTCAGTCCAGTGGTTTATCCTACAGGGCCATATAATTAAGAATAAAAGCCCTAATGTGCTAATATGAGAGTAGACTGATAATCTAAGTACAGATCTTCTTCTATTGATTGATTTTTTTCTTAGAAAAGACTAACCAAATATCTTAACAACAACAAAAAAAATCTTGCATCATTTCTAGAAAATATGAAGAGTATAATCTTATAGAAAATTATTATTATTATTTTTTTTTTGCTAAATCATACAATCACAAGAAAAATTTGATGGAAGCATAAAGAATCAACTCACCATTATCCTGCCTGTAGATGATCAACATTTGAAGAAATAAAAAAGAGTAGAGCAGTTAAGTTGCCTCTTCAACTTGACTTCTGATAACAATTTACCTGGCAAGATGATGAGCAAAATAGAGAGACTGAGCAGGCAAAGAAGATAATTTATTCTCATGATATTTTTTTCTACAAGACAAATGGGAAAAAAACAAAAAACAACAAGAGAAATACAGTATTAAATAAAACAAGGAAAAATCTAAATAAAATCAGGAAAAATGTCGGCAGTTCAAGCTCACTACTCACTTCTCAGGCACTCTGTATAGGGTTGCTCAGAGTCAGAACCAACTCGACAGCACTTAATAACAACAATATACTATAAGGGACAAAAGTGCCCTATGCCAGGAGAGAATGACTTCAGATCAAACTTTGTCTTTTTGTTTTGCCTTTATGCAATATTAGATGCTAAGACAATGTAAAGGATTGAAATTCAAGGAGTCCTGGTGTGCTTCTGTGGGATAAAGCACTGAACTGCAACATCAGTTTGAACCACAAAGTCAACTTTTCAAATTCACCAACTCCTCCTTGGAAACCCTATACAGGGTTGACATGTATGAGTCAGAACCAACTCCACAACACTTAGCAACAACAACAACAATATCCATATAGGAATCCCTTGATGACACAAATGGTTAAATGCCTGACCACTATCTAGGTTTCTGAAGCCCTTCTTCACGCAATTCAGAATAAAAATGTTTTAAACCAAAACAAAACAAAATCCAGATAACAGCCTTTAAAACCCTATGGAGCATTGTCCTGTCTGACATCCATGGAACACAATGAGTAATGAACTGACTTGACTGCAACTGAAAACAATAACAGCAACAATAAATTCACATTAATGTGCTAGAGCCACTGAGACTTGTTTAAATATATGCTAGCTTCGGAGACTATGTCACTCAAAATACTTTGTAAAAAATTATATTTAATGTATAAGTAAGACCTAAATGTAAATAAAGAGTTAAAAAACAAAATTGTGCTAGAAAATTTCAAATATATGTTTATAAAAAATAAAATGCATAATACAAAACTAATAATGAAATAATACTAACATGGGTGAGAAATCTACGATTATGTCTATAAAATCATAAAATAAAGGATAAAAAAGAAAAATGCTAAATTTATCATATTACCTATAGAAATATGAGAGACAGCAGGTACTATTTTACACCTTTTATTGGTTAATAGAAGAAAAATAGATTCAATTAAGTTTAGAAACACAAGATATAGGAAATTATGCTTATAGTGCCCTAAATTGAAAAAAAAAAAAAAAAGATTATACAATTTAAAAAACAGAAAAAAATAATCCATAAGATAAACAAACATGAACAGAGAAACAATATATAATACCTCTAGTGAGATAACTCATAAAAAGAAAAAATTCAAACCTCGACTTGCATTATTGAAGGATTTAGTGATTATGAATGGGCTGCTAATCTGTCAGCAATTCAAAACTACCAGCTGTTCTGCAGGAGAAAGAGGGGGCTTTCTGATCCCATAAAGAATTACAGTCTCAGAAACCCTGTACAGAGCAGCGATAAGTCGGAATCAACTCCACAGCACATAAAAACAACAACAACTGGACAAATTTTTGAATGATATAGAAAACATCTAAAGAAGATGGACAGAATATAAAGAGTCACTGTACCCAAAATGATTGATGTTCAACCGTTTCAAGAGGTACCATATTATCAAGAGCCAATGATCCTGAAGGAAAAACTCCAAGGTGTTTTGAAGGAACTGGCAAAGAACAAGGCACCAGGAATTGATGGAATAAAAATTGAAAACTTTCAAGAAAGTGAGGTAGCACAGGAGGCACTCATTCATCTATGCCAAGAAATTTGGAAGACAACTATCTGGCTGACTGATTGGAAGAGATCCATATTTGTGCCCATTCCAAAGAGAGGTGACCCAACAGAATGCAGAAATCATCGGACAATCTCTTGATATCCCATGTGAGTAAAGTTTTACTAAAGGCAATACAGAAACTGCTACAAGCCAGACTATGCAAAGATTGTGTGGATCCTGACAAGCTACAGAAAACATTGTGAAATATGAGATCCCGGAACACTTAATTGTGCTCATAAGGAATCTGTACCTGGACCAAGAGGCAGTTGTTCGAACAGAACATGGGAACACTGAATGGTTTAAAATTAAGAAAGGTGTGCGATAGAGTTATATTCTTTCGCCATACATATTCAACCTGGATGCTGAGCAAATAATCCAAGCAGCTTGGTTACATGAAGAAAAACATAGCATCAAGATTGAAGGAAGACTCAGTAACAACCTGCCATATGCAGATGATACAACCTTTCTTGCTGAAATTGAAGAGCACTTAAAATATTTACTGATGAAGATCAAAGAGCACAGCCTTCAGTATGAATTGCATCTAAATGTAAAGGAAACAAAAATCCTCACCACTGGACCAATAAACAACATTCTTATCAACGAAGAAGTTGTCAACAACTTCATTCTTGTTGGGTCAACTATCAGCACTCAGGTAAGCAGCAGTTAAGAAATCAAACGATGTATTGCATTAGGCAAATCTGATGCACAACACCTTTTGAAAGTGTTGAAGAGCAAAGATGTCAGTTTGAGGACAAAGGTGCACCTGAGCCAAGCCATGGCATTTTCAGTAACCTCATATGCAAGTGAAAGCTGTACAGTAAATAAGGAAGACCATAGAAGAATTTATGCATTTGAGTTATGTTGTTGACGGAGAATATTGAAAGTGCCATGGGCTACCAAAAGAACCAACAGATCTGTGTTGGAAGAAGTGCAGCCAGAGTGCTTCTTAGAGGACAGAATGACCAAACTTCATCTCTCATATTTCGGACATATTGTTAGGAGGGATTGACCAGTCTCTGGAGAAGGATATCATGTTTGGTAAGAAAAGAGAAAAAGAGGAAGACCCGCAGCAAGTTGGATTGGCATAATGGCAACATCAATGGGCTCAAGCGTGGCAACAATGTAAGGTTGGCCCAGGACCAGGCAGTGTTTCATTCTGTTGTGCAGAGGTTTGACATTAGTCAGTACTGACTCAATGACACCTAACATCAACAAAAACTTCTGTTGGTTTGAATTATAACTTCCTGTAATAATGCCTGGCCAAATGAGGATAACATCTTGGCCTCCTCCAGATGCTGGGCAGCTATAGAGGATTTTCAGGATGTGATTAGGGAGCCAAGAATGAAGCAGGTGGTGTATGCAGAACATTATCAGGACCCCAATAATGAGTTGCCCACAGCAGGCATGAAACATATTTTACAGTGGTATGGAGCTCTAATGTCTATGTGACACTCTATAATGGGACAGCCAATGTCTCAGGCTGCTCAAGCTGTAGCAGACCTGAAAGAGACAGAGAAACTGCACTGAATGTTGACACTACAGAAATGCAGAAGAGGGACAGAAAACCATATGTAGACCTAACCATCCACTGGCCATTGGTAGATAGCAGATCATACTGCACCTTGATTCATGGACTGGTTGCCCAGGACCTAGAAGAGTGGGCCAAGCCCCTGGATATCCACCTGCTTTATTATATTGATGACACCATATTGACCTGTGATTCTCTGCCTTTGCTTCTACAAGTAATACCACAGTTAGAGTCACTCCTGAATTCCAGAAGATGGGCCACCAAGAATGCCAAACTGCAGGGCCCTGGATCATCTGTCAAATTCTTGGGTGTTGTCTCATCGGGTAAGACTAAGGTTATGCCAGCTACAGTTACAGGTAAAATTCGGGCCTTCCCTATTCCAGAGTAAAATGGTTGCAGGTGTTTGAGGGAGTGATAGGCTATTGACAGGTGTTTGTACCACACATGACACATATTCCGAAGCCTACCTCTAGGTAGGATTGGGATGTGGAGGCAGAGAAGCTTTTTCTGCAACTCAATGGACCATGAAGACAGTATATATTTAGGTGTTATAGACCTCTCCAAACTCTGTAAACTCTCTGTGCACATGACTCTGGAAATTTTTGTTTATGGCAATGGTCCTGTCAGACCTGACTCCCCATAGGGTTCTGGTCTTAGCTGTGGAAAGGGGCTGAGACTTGCTATTCACCCATAGAGAAACAGGTAGCTGTTGTATATCAGGCCCTAGTTTTGATGAAAACAACTATGGGCCCTTCTGAGGTAAGGTACTATTACTCACCCCATTGTATGGTGGGTATAGGATTGGACTGTGAAGCACAAGAATGAGGTGGTCCAAACATCTACCCTCACAAAGTAGGGGGCATATTTGCAACAGTGTCGTAACCTCACTACAAACTCCCTCCCTCAGTGCTGAACTACAGCAGTTGACAGGATAAGTGACTTATGTCACTTCCTCAGTTCCCCTGGAACTCATGCTGCTGGTTAGCCTGTATGAAAAAGGCAAGATGTCTGTACCCACTGTTGCCTGTTATATGGATCAGTCTAGTAAGAGACAGTCTCTTAAAAGGAGGGCAGTGGTGTACCAACCAGCCAAGAAGACTAATTGGATGGACAAAGGCAGCCATCAGAGTGGCCAATAGGCTGACCTACTTGCAGTATGACTTTCGTCATGTATCCAAAGGCTCCTCTGGCCATTTGTACAAGCAACTGGGCTGTTTTTAAAGGCCTCAAGTTGGATTCTTTATGTGGTTCATGAATGACTGGCTAATGGAGCATCCGCCAGTATGGGAACAAATTTTATGGAAAGATCTATGACTGAGTGACAGAAGAAGCAGTTTGTGTTGTAACATGTCATGGTCCATGCCCCTTTGGCTTCCTGATGAAATGATGAATAACATACCCTAGTGAGGGTGTGTGGCTCAAACAAGCCCCCACTTCTGATGTAGCAAGAAGATGCTACATGCCAGCCAAAAGTCTATGTGGGTAGTTACAAAACGATGGGGATTGTCACTAACGTATAAAGTGCTGGACACTTGTAAAGTATGCATACCCTGTTTTCATCATAACGTTTGGCTACCGCCAATGGAGTGGGCAATGTGAACAGGGAATGTGCTCCCCTAGAATACAGGCAATTCGATTTTATTGGAACATTGCCAATGTCACAAGGGGTCCACTATATTTTAACTGTGTAGACATCACAATTAATTAATGCAAGTGTATAATAGTTGGAAGCCTGCCTCCTTTGTTCCGCTGCCTGAATCAGCCCAGGCAGGACTCTGGGTGGTGCAGATTCTTCTTTAGGTGGATCCTGAGAGATGCTTGGCTGACATCTGAAAACAATAGAGTGGTATGAATTCCCTTAATATAGTTCTACATAGATTTTTCAGCCTCTCTGAATCTAATGTGAGCCTGTCAGGAGCTGAACTCTTACAAAACAATATGCATGCAACAAATAAAAAGGAAGAAACTACTAATAAATATGAAAACATTATGCCAAATGAAGGAAGCCAGACTTAAAAAGAACATGTTATATGATTTCCTTTTTATAAAATATGAATTAATCTACAATAACTAAAAGCAAATGAGTGGTTGACTTCAAGACTCAAGTATGGAATACACTGCTAAATGACAAAATTCATAGAAATGTGATGTATGTTGATGGTAGTAGTGGGTTCATAACACTGGTATCACACTGTAGGATAAGTATAGGAGTAGTAACCACAAGGTCAGCAATTTAAACCCACCAACTACTTTCAGAAACTCCATCCAGGGTCAATATGAGTTGTAGCAGACTTGATGACACGCAACAACAGCAACAACAACTGTCCAAATTCAGAACTGTACTCTTTAAATGTTGTATTACGTGTTGTGGAGTTGATTCTGACCCATAATGATCCTTTGTACAGCAGAACAAAATACTGCCTGTTGTTGTTGTTGTTGTCAGGTGCCATCGAGTCGGAACCGACTCATAGCGACCCCATGCATAGCAGAACGAAACAATGTTCGATCCTGGGCCAACCTCACTACCGCTGCCACACTTGAGTCCATCAATGATGCCACCTGGCTGATCCATCTCGTTG
>NW_006408732.1:1542215-1554106 GCF_000296735.1 Chrysochloris asiatica
ATTTGGCTTTATCTTCTCGAGCTGATCTTTGAAATTTCCTGTTCAGCTCTTGCACCTCTTCAGTTTTTCCATTTACTTTGGCTTCTACGTTGGAAAGCAAGTTTCAGAGTCTCTTCTGACATCCATCTTGATCTTTTCCTTCTTTCTTGTCTTCTTAATGAATACTGCCTAGTCCAGCACAATCATCCCAGTTGCTGTCATACATGAGTCCGTTGTTGCTGCAACTCTTTCAATCCATCTCAGTGGGTGTTTCTCTTTTTCACTGTCCCTCTACCTTACCAAGAATGAGATCTTCCTGCAGGGGCTGGTCCTTTATGTCCAAAGTATGAGAGACGAAGTCTGGCCATCTTGACTTCTAAGAAGCATTCGGGTAGCACTTCTTTCAACACAGATTTGTTTGTTTTTATGTAATTCCGTGGTAACTTCAGTACTCTTCTCTAACAACACAATTCAAATGCACCAATTCTTCTAAAGTCTTCCTTATTCATTGTCCAAGTTTCACACGCATAGGAGGCTATTGAAAATGCCATGTCAGGTGAACGTTAGTCCTCTAACTGACATCTTTGTTTTTGAACACTTTAAAAGGTCTTGTGTAGCACAATTGTCTAATGCAATACACTGTTTGATTTCTCAACTGCAGCTTCCATGAGCGTTGAGGGTGGATCCAAACAAAATGAAATGTTTAAAAACGTTAATCTTTTCCCCATTTATCATGATATTGTTTATTGGTCCCATTGTGAGGATTTTTGTTTTCTTTATATTGAGTTATAACCCATATTGAATGCTGTGGTCTTTGATTTTCATCAGTAAGTATTTCAAGTTCTTGTGGCTTTCAGCAAATAAGATTGTATCATCTGCATATTGCAATTTGTTAATCAGCCTTCCTCCAATCCTGATGTAATTGTCTCTCTTCAATATAATCCAGCTACTCAGAATGTTTGTTCAGCACACAGACTAAATAAATATGGTGAAAAAATACAGCCTGGAATACAATTTTCCTGATTTTACACCATTCCTGTAAAAATGTACAGCCTCGGAAACCCTGTACAAGGTCACTATGGGTCGGAACAAACTTGAAGGCACTTAACAACAACAACAACAAGTGTCCCCTTGTTCTGTTCTAACAACTGCCTCTTGGTCCCTGATGAGCACAATTAAGTATTCTGGAATACTCATTCTCCACCATGTTGGCCACATCTTGCCATGATCCACATAGTCAAAATGTCTTTACATAGTCAATATAGGACAGGTAAACATCTTACTGGTACTATCTGCTTTCATCCAAGATTCATCTAATGTCAGCAATGATATCCCTTATTCCAGGTTTTCATCTGAATTTAGTTGGGACCTCTGAGAGTTCCCTGCCAATGTACTTTTACAACCATTTTTGAATCATTTTTAGAAAAATTATCTGTAATTATGGTTGGTAAGGAAACACACATTAACATATTACTTTACATTCATCAGAATAGCTACAATGAAAAGGACCAACACAAGTTATTAAAAATGTGGAAAAGCAGAGTACTCATGCACTTAATCTTTGAGTTTAAATTTAAAAAAAAAAAAAATGATTTGGTATTGTTTACTAAAGCTTGGCATGGCTCAAACCTAACAATTCTGGAAATGGCACAGGACCAGGTGGTGTTTCATTCCGCTGTGCATAGGGTCACTAAGAGTCACAACAGTCTCAATGGCACCATAATGTGAAAAATGACAGCAGGGAGTTACACATTCTTAAGAACAATGAACTTTTTCACTTTAGTAAAAGTTAAAAAAATAGCAAATTAAAGTGATTATGAACAATTAGAAACAAAATTATAGTAACTGCTCCATAAGAAGTAAAGGAAAAAATTATAAAGTTTTCTTATATATTTTATTAATATATATTTATAAATTGTATATTTAATCTGCACAAATTAATGCAAAACCTGTCATTTGTTTATCTTTAATCTGGTTGAGGACCATGGGATTGTTTATAAATAGGTTATATGTTCTTCTTGTTGTTAGGTGCCATCAGGTTAGTTCTGACTCATAGCCACCCTGTGCAGCATTCCCAAGGAAGTAAATTTTTATGGGAGCAATCAAATTATTTAACTCTTATTTATAGCAACTGTATTTAAATATATATTTAGGCCTTTGTTTTGTAAAGTCAACTCTGGTTAATTGAATCATGTTTGGCTGCTAAATGGCAATCAAAAGTGAAAGAAACAACTACATTTAAATAGCTTATATTATCATGTCGTAATAGTAATATGCATGGCAACATAGGTGCCTTAAATAAAGTTAGTATATCAGATATGAAGAGATTGCTCTAAAAAGTTAAATTCATGTTCTATTCTAATTGAGTTAGCAGAAAGGAGTGAGCATTTTTATTCTTGAACTTCTTTCTTTACTCTTTGTTTTTTTTTTTAAATACAAGCGAATAGTTGTTTCTTGTCTCAAACCTAAATTAAAGACAAAATGAATTAAGGCACATAGACAGTTTAAGTCACCAAATAACAACCCTCAACAGAAAAGCACATAGGCTTTTAACTATGGTGGCATGTATGTCAAATGACTGCAATAAGCAAGGAGAAGTATTCTGTGTGGTGCTGGTGTGATAAATATTCATGACATTGGAAAATGCTAAAACTAGAGCAGTAAGCTTTCTTGTCACCATTTGAGTCTTGATAGGTCCTCATTGCTTGGAAATTTTTATGTTGAAAAATTCAGGGAACTGTGTCTAAAAAAGAATGTAATTTTGTCATCTGTCCACCCTCTCTGTTACCCATTATAGCAAATATTATCACATCATTTGCTTTATCATGCAAATAATGTTTTTTGTCTCTTCTTTTGAATACAAATGTAATATATTATGTGCCTATATTAAAAGTTCAACCTGAAAATATTTTCAGGTTTGTCAGACTTGTAGGTAAATGAAACCTCTGTGCTGTAGTTAAAGAAGGGATGTTATGTAACTACAAAGATTGCAATCTGAAGTTACTAATGAACAGGGCTTTAAAAAAAATGATTGTTTCTGATTTACTGACTTTGCAAGAGTTTAATAACATATTTATCACCTATTGGAAAGTATCCCAGCTGGTTAGAAAAAAGCATAAATAATACATAAAAAAAACTATTCCCATAAATACTTGAAAGTATATTTAAATTTTTGTTTTTCTCTGGAGAGCTCTATAAAGAGGAATGAAATTGGGTCACTATGTATCTATATAAACTCATTCAAAATGGCTCAACAATCTTAGATGAATTATGATATCAAAATGTGGTATAACTAACTCTGGAAAATGGTATGGTGCTTCCTCAGAAACTTGTAAATATGAATTATCTTATGATCCAGCAATTCCTCTACTTTGTATATATCCACAAGAAATAGTAGCCAGAACATGAGTAGATTTATGTATACCAATGTTTATCACAGCACTATTCACAATAACAAAAAGATGGAAATAGCTTAAATGACCATCATTGGAAGAATGGATAAACAAACTTTGGTACATACACACAATGGAATATTATTCTACCTTGAAGAATAACAAGGAAGCTGCAAACCGCAGCATAACATGGATGAATCTTGAGGACATTATGCTGAGTGAAATGAGTCAGTCACAAAGAACAAATATTGTATAAGATCATTATTTTAAAAACTTTTTTAAAAATGCCCATATTAAAATAAAAACACTTCTTTGTTAATTACTAGGGGTGGGACGGAGGGTACAATAAGGCACAGGTTAGGGGACAGTCACATTATAGCTTGGGTTATAGAGAGGGCAATATAGAAGGAAGGGGAAGGCAATACATAAGAAGAGGGAGTAGAATGGAAAAACAAGGAAGATAGTGGAGCACTTATGTAGGTTTGCATGGACTAAATGAGACAGAGGTAAATAGTGATGTATACTTAACTTTGAAACAACAGGGCTCTGTGATATAGGGATAGAGGCATAATCTGAATGGGACAAGAGGGAATATAATGTTAAGGTGTTTGGCTATCTTATGAATATTGGTTTCCCTTGCCTACTACTTTAAAATAGACATTTAAGTGGGATAGAAAAGAATTTTGGAAAATATGATAACAAAAAGCTTGCAAACCCGTCTTCAGCCTAATATTGATTGAATATCTAAAAGGGGTTTCAGAATTTGCCAAGTGAAATAGGCTTCTTGTGGAGTATAGGGCCTTAGGTAGAATCCTAAACCTCACCCAGAACCTTCTGAGGAGGAACATTCCCACTTGAAAAGACACGCAGATCAACCCAGAGCAGCTAGAGGAACAAAAGATACTTCTTGAAATAAAGACTAGCAGGAAAAAGAAGAAGAAGAAAAACTAGAATGTTTGGCTATTACAAGAAAAACAAGTTGTTTACCTGGAAGTCATCATGGCAAGCCATCAAGATTCTTCAGGACAAATCCTCTTCAAAGACTGAAACTCAAAGGGAGCTCATGAGCAGGCTTGTAAGCTCTCAGTGATTGTGTTGGTCTGCTTGTGAGTGGAAGTGAGAGAAAGGCAGTGATAAAGACATGGGCTGAATTTGACCATGTTCCGTAAATCCTGTCAACCTTGAGAAGAGAAAGAGCTGGTTAGTATGAAGTTTGGGGAGACTTGGGAACATAGACACTGACCAAGCATCCAGCTGATATGAAATGCAGGGAGACACTCAAGAACACCTAAACTTGTAGACACTCAAGAACGCCCAAACTATTTGACCTAGTTTGGCTGGCTTGGTGATCAGAACTCGACTAGAGGAAGATAAAGAAATTTTATATGGAAAGCAAGTGTAAATTGTTACAATTTGATGAACTCCACCTTTACTTATGGATGTAGTAGCTCAAAATATCAACTGAGAGGGAAAGAGTCTTCACATTAAGGAACAAGCCTATTTCCTTAATACACAGGGTTAATAGGGACTGGCAGCTTAGATACTGGCTATGTAAAATGAGGGGGCAGGGAGTATAAAGCATGAAATGCCTGGCTTACAAGTTTTTAAGAGAGAGTTTAGTTTCAAAGTGAGGAGTGGGTCCCCACTAAATAGTTTTCATTCTGTCTAGATTGGTCTGGTGAAAGGAGATGGGGATAAGATTCTTTTGATTCAAGAATGAATAATTGTTATCATGACTAATTGTGATTGTCACAACTGTAAAGGTAGAAGATGTGTAACAAAAATGGGGAGTAGTTAATCTTACATTCCAGGAACAGAGGACCCTAGGACCATCAAGAGGGAAGAGCATGAGTGGAGCATGGGATCCTAACTTGAGAAGCAGCGATACCAGAAATGGAAGCAGAGGTGATGGCAAGGAGAGATAGAACAGCTGAGGACTCTAGACTCATAGAAAGAAAAAGGCTTTGTGCTGGCAGCCATGAGTCTGACTTGCAAAATATGCCTTTGGTTGTTTAAACAGTTATTCATTCCTGAGTGTTTTGTATACATCAAAATTAAAAATAAATAAATATAGAGGGACTAGAAGCAAATACTGTTAATTGATGGTGCATGGAGGGGATTGTAGTCATTGCAGTGAAACAAAGTATGCTTGGTTAGTGAAAAACCAATGTTCTACCACGTAATCTATCAATCAATTCACAATACAAGCTTTTTTTTTTTTTAATGTGGTATAACTGGTTAATCATTGTTAAATAATTGAGCAGTCTCAAGGATAAAACTATTAGATGTATTTTACTACTAAGGTCACTGATTTTTATCATTTACCTTCTCCTTTAAGGTCATTCTGACATTCTGACCTATAGCAAATCCATGTGACAGAGTAAAATTGTCCCATAGGGTATCCTAGGCTGAAATCTAAACAAGATGAGCCCTGTTAACTACTAGTGACACAATATTCAGCTGTAAGCCACAAGGTTGGCCATTTGAACTCACCAGCTAGCTATTCCACAGGAGAAAGAAGTCACAGTCTCCTTCTGTAAAGATTAAAACCCACTGATATCACATCACTTCTGACTCATAGTGGCCCAATAGGACAAAGTAGAACTGCTTCATAGGATTTCCAAACTATAAATCTTTATAGAAGCAGGCTGCCACATCTTTCTCCCATAGAACAGATGATGGTACCCTTTATATTTGCATTTGGACACTTAACCACTGTGTCACCAAGGTGTCTTTCAGTAAAGATGGTCATTGTTGTTAGGGTCTGTTGAGTGGATTCCAACTTATAGTGACACTATGCACAACAGAATATAATCCACACTATGCACAACAGAAGATAATTGTTGGTGATTGGAATATAAAATGTGGAGACAAAAAGAAAGGATCAGTCTAATATATCACATGATAAAATTTTGTAAGACCTATGAAATGTCCACTGTAAACATCTTTTTTCAACAACAAAAATATGAACCTCACCAGATTTAATACAAAGGAATCAATGTGACTACATTTGTGGGAAAATGTGATGGAGAACTCAATATCACCATCAAAACATCATCAGTATTATATGCCAGTAAAATCTGCTGAAGAAAATTTATAAAAGTATGCAGAAATAGATTAGCAGGGAATAAGGGATACCATTATGAATATTAGATGTACATTAGACCAAGAGGCAGTCATTCAAACATAACAAAGGAATATTGAATAGTTTAAAATCGTGAAAGGTGTGTGGCATGTTTGTATCCCTTTTGTCATATTTATCCAATCTCTATGATGAGCAAACAATCTGAGAAGCTGGATGATATGAAGAAGAATATAGCATCAAGAAAAGAGGAAGACTCATTTACAACCTGCAATACATAGAAGATAAAACCTTGATTGCTGGATATAAAAGGGACTTGAAATATTCACTGATGAAGATCAGACACTATGACCTTCAGTATGGATTGCATTTCAATGTAAATAAAACAAAATTTCTCACAACTGAACCAATAAATAACATTCAATAAATGAAGAAAACATTTGAAATTGTTGAAGACTTTAATTGTTTATATCCACAATCAACACTCATGAAAACAGCAGTCAAAAAATTAAAAGACATATTGCATTTGAAAAATCTGCTACACTTTTGAAGTGTTAATGAGCAAAGATACCACTTTGTGGATTAAGGTGTCCCTGACCCAAGCCATGGTATTTTCAATTGCCTTATATGCATGTGAAACCTGGATAACGAATAAGAAAGACCTGAGAAGAAGAAACACATTTTGTGTTGGCAAAGAATATTGAAAGTACCATAGATTGGCAAAAGAACAAACCAATCTGTCTTAAATAATCAAAGAAGAAAGGATGGAGAGAATTTGTCTCTTGTACATTGGTCATATTGTCAGGAGGGGCCTGGTAAAGTGGTGGGTCAGTGAAAAGGAAGACTCTCAATGAGATTGATATACACAGTGGCAGCAATAATCGGCATAGATTTAGCAATGAATATGAGGACAGAACAGGACTCTGCTATTTCCTTTGGTTGTGAATAAGGTCTCTATAACTAGGAACTGACTCATCAGCACATAACAACTATATGCTAAATAAACTAGTATAATCAGAAAAGCCTTTGGCTTTTTCTAGTGCTTCTAAAACATAAATCCCAAACATGAATGACTCTAACAGATGTGCTTTTTCTCACAATTCAGGAGGCTAGAAATCTAAATTCAGCGTGCCAGATATGGGGAACATTTCTTGTCTTCTTTCAGCATATTTAGGCCCACCATTCCTTGGGGATTTCCTTGCATGTTGATTTATATGTTTCTCTGATCTTGGAGCTTCACAGTGCAGGGAACCTAGGTACAAAGGAAGTACTCCACTTATTGCTCTTTTTCTTGCTGGTAGTAGGTCCCTCCTTCTCTGTTCATTGCTTTCCTTTTATCTTTGTAAAATAATACATGCTGCAGGGATTTCTCTTAAATTGTAATTAAGGGGATTGCAGCCCATTCTGAAGCTTCTGGAGTCATGGTGTGGCACTATAGGATAAACAAAAGACAGCTGACCACAAGGTTTATGGTTCAAACCCACATGCTGCTCCTTAGAAACCATATACAGTGTTTAAATGAGTCACAACCAGCTCGATGGCACTTAACAACATGAGCAAGCATTACAAAACTGCCATATTATATCATTATGTAATTGTCTAGCCACTAAGAATCATAAGCCAGTCAAGTTGATAAAAAATTAGGGGAAACACAATTAAATATCTTACAGTAATTTACTACATTATTAAAGTTTTACATGATTACCTATTTATTTATTTTCAATATTTAAGCCTATGTATGAGAGTCCTGGTGTGGCCCTGCAGGATAATGCACTGGATTGCAAGGTCATTTTGAACCACAAGGTTGGCAGTTCAAACCCACCAGGTGCTTCTCTGAAACCCTGTACAGGGTTGCTATGGGTCAGAATCAACTTGATGGCACTTAACAACAACAACATTGAGATCCTTTACTGGCTTAAAACTGTTTTTCCTTAGTATTAAAAATATGAATTAATTAACTATGAGGTAATAAGGTAGAAATGGTTAAAAATTTTTAAATGAAAGTCAAATTTTTAATCCCAAAATTTAGGCTCAGTCCAACTCAGTAGGACACATATGGGTCTACTGAAAACATTTGACAATTTGAACATACTTTCTGTACTTCATTTCATTTAGTCTAGAATTTTCCCAGATTTGGCTCTGGTTAAGGAAAGCATGTAGAGGGGCATCTGGAGAGTTCAATTCAGAAATGAAAAACATCATGCTCTTTCTCTAATATTTCAGTTTTTAGTGTTAGATCAAATGGAGTTCCAGTTATGCATATAGGAGAATTCAGTAAATAACTGAACAACAGTTATTTTCCTTTTTATTTATATTGTCTCTTTTCATTCTTTTTTTGATACAGGTTCTTTAACATCATAGAGAAAGCATAAGGAATGCTCAAAGAGGTATTTTGTTTTAGTTTGGTGACATTTCTCAATTTTATTTGCTTAGTTTGCCAACTTGTAACGCAGATGAAAGGCATCAAGTCATTTCACAAAGGAATGGAACCCATTATGCATCCTGTTTTCTTGTCCCTTCCCTCAGTAAAAGACAGAAAATTGTCTCATTCAAATAACCATGCCCTATTTTCTTAGAATTTCCCTTTTCTCTACCACTTACTGTTTCCATCTGTTCTTCAAGATTTGGAGCATATCAAAACTTGACTGAAATTTATTCAGTATTTTTAGATGTATTTCTATCCATTAAGAAGCACAGAGCTGGTTTGATGGTAGATTAGGGAGAGGCACTGAAAAGACCTCTGCCAGTAATTACACAGAAGACTGGATGAAACAAATTCAAGGAATGGTCACAGAACTCTGAACTACATATAAAAGAATATTTAGAAGGATCAAAGGTGTACTGCTAGTGGGATTTGTAGCAAACACTAGAAAGGTGGTGTTTTGTTAATCTGCAGCTGCTGGTGGGTCCAAGAGCAGCCATCTTCAGTGGGATGGAGTGGGTGCAGGATCAAGGAAGCACTCCCATTGCATAGGTCTGGCTGATTGTCAGAGATAAAGGTGTGAACATTTTTTTTCTGCTCATTTGTCTCTCTGTCTGTGCACTTCCACTATGGTTACTAGAGGGGGTGCCTGAGCACATGGGTAACTCCTCTACCCCCATAAGTTTTCTCCCTCACCCCTAAAGAAATCCCCACAGGTTTCTTCTATGCATGTGCATGGACCTGTACAGAAAAGACTACTGGGCCAAGAATTGAAGAAGGGAGAGGAGTCAACAGGAACTGCTTAAAATGGGAGGGTCTTCCAAAATGGCTCTGGCCAGCCCTGGACTGTTTCTCAGTAGAAGAAACACATGAATGGGGTTGAGGAAAGGAGAGAGAAGCAAAAAAAGGAAAGAGGACAAAAATCAAATCTTGAGTTATGTCATAATAAGCTACGGTAATATTTTGAAATTTCTCAGACAGCCTTGAAGACAAGAAGCCAAAAAAGTGGTGTTAAAGTCCTGCTCATGCTCTGCTGTGGGTTTTTATTTGTTTGTTAGTTTTATGGGCGTTTTTTGATCACCAAATTACCTTGGGGGGAGGCTCATTATCTCCCTATGTTACCCAAGAAGAGACAGCAATTGCAGTCATATAGCCAAGCTAAAATTGCACCCTATAAAATCTCACCATCTGGGCAAGTGGCAATACTAGATGCTATACACCAAATGGTTAACCAACACTTGCTAAAATTTCTGAGTTGAATAATAATAATAAAAGGAAAATGTCTCTCTTGATCACATCTACCTGGAGGCAATCAGAAAGATTATGAATACACCAACATCCTTTCATCTAATTATTGAAAGTACACATAATTATTGAAAATGCCCAAAAAGCAACATAAGATTTCAGTTCATGCTCATAAACAAGATAGAGTACCTGAAACAAATGAGCTGGAGATAGAACATCCCATTGGAAAGAGGCAGACTTTGGATCTGCCTGGTAAGGATTTCAGAAGAATGATGTTGAGGTGCATCCTACTGATCCACAGAGGGGATGAGAAAAATAAGGAAGAGTCAGGAAAGTCCTACAGGAACAATCAAATAAGGTAGAAATAGCTTCAAAAACAATTCAAAACTTACAAAAAGAGGTCCCAATGATTAATAATAAAATATCAGAAATGGATAATACACTGAAAGGTCAAAGAATGAATTGAATAAATGGAAGCCAGAGCCAGTGAGCTTGAAGACAAAATCTCCCAATACTATTATGATAGAAGAGCAAACAGAAAAAAAGAATAAAAATATCTGATGGAAGTCTAAGATTCATGTGGGGCAACATAAAGAAGAATAATCTGAGGATTATTGAAATTCCAGAACAGGAAGGATCACAGAAGACCACAGAGAAGATAGCTGAAGAGCTGCGGGAAGAAAAATTCCCTAACATCCTGAAAGATGAGAAGGTAAGCATTCAAGAAGCAGAATGAACCTCAGGAAGGATGGATCCCAAAAGAAAATCACCAAGACATAACATTCATAATCAAGCTTTCTAAAATCAAAGACAATGAGAGAATCCTGAAAGTATCTAGGAAAAAGAGAAGGATTATTTACAAAAGCTACCAAGTCAGATTAAGCTCTCTCAGCAGAAACTATGCAGGCAAGAAGGCATTGGGGAGACATATTTAAAATCCTGAAAGAAAAAAACTGCCAACCAAGAATCATTTGCCGAGAAAAATTGTCAATCAAATATGACAGTATAATCAAAACATTCCAGGATAAACAGAACAGAAGGAACTTTGTCAAAGCCAACCAAGTACTTCAGAACATCCCAAAGAAAGTTCTTTGGACTGAGAACTAACAAGAACAGACAACAGCTAGAGACTGACATGCTTGGAAGCAACACCCAGGAGTCAATCAACAAATGGAAGAATCCAAAACAGAACAAAACTACAAGAATGAATTCAGAGAATCTGGGATGTCAGTAAAAAAAAAAATTACACTGTTAAAGAAGGCAAACACATAGGAACAGAGATCCAGGTGGTGAGGAGGTCAGGTAGATTGCAGGGCAAAATAAACTGTTTTAATAGAGGAAAACGTTAATAGAATGTTGTTGTTGTTGTTGTTAGGTGCCATCAAATCAGTAATGACAAATAGAGACCCTATGCACAACAGAACAAAACACTGCCCAATCCTGGGCCGCCTTACAATTGTTGCTACACTTAAGCCCATTGATGCTGCCACTTTACCAATCCATCTCACTGGGGGTCTTCCTCTCCTCAAAGAAAATCAATATTCCCAACAGATCAAGAAAATGAAAACTGAAGAACATGGAAACATTAAAACTTTGAAGAAACTGCAAGGGAGAGCACAAAATACCTGAACTTAGCACAGGAAAGCATTCAGAGAAAAAAACAAAACAAACCAGTAGCACTATAAAAGAAACAAACAAAATGACAGCCTTCACAGAGTATAGGACCTTAGGTGGAATCCTGAGTCCACCACCTGGATCTCTGCCAACAACA
>NW_006408732.1:1557112-1572528 GCF_000296735.1 Chrysochloris asiatica
AAAGCGAAAGTGTATAAAGAGAAATACTTTTAACTGATGGTATATGGAGGGGATTATAATCAATGTAATGAAACACGTTATATGAATTGTTGAATGTGAAACTGATGATGTGCCCTGTAAACTTTCACTCAATCCACAATAAAAACCTTAAATAAATAAATAAATAAAAAGACAACTATATGGGATTAAACGGACAACAGCAACTTGAAAGATGAGCTAGGAAGTTTAGGGGGTCATTCAGCTTATGTTAATGGTGAGGATTAATTTAGAAAAGGAGGGTGAGAATGCACAACTCAAAGAAGGCAATCAGTGTTATGGAATTGTACAGGTAGAAACTGTTGAATTGCTATATATTTCTCAACAACAACAAAATAAAATTTAAAAAATTTTAAAAATAAAAAGTACATCATGACCAAGTGGGATTTATATCAGGGATGCAAGGATGTTACAATACTAGAGAAACAATCAATGTAATTCACCATAAAAAAATTTAAAAAAAAGGAAAAGTAACACATGATCGTATTGATTGATGCAGAAAAGTCTTTTGACAAAATCCAACATCAATTCCTGATAAAAACACTCAACAAAGTAGGAATTCAAGTGAACCTCCTCAACATAATTAAAAGCATATATACAAAACCAACAGTCACAATCACTCTTAATGGAGAGGAACTGAAAGATTTCCCTTTGCAAACAGGAAACAGACAAGGATGCCTTTTATCACCACTCCTATTCATTATTGCGTTGGAAGTCTTAGCCAGTGCTATAAGATAAGATAGGGAAATTAAAGTCATAAACTAGCAAATAAGAAGAAAACTATTTTTTCTATGATCCTATACATAGAAAATCCCAATGTCTCAGAAGAAAAGAACAAAAACAAAAAAAACACCCTACTAGAACTCATTGGAAGACTCAGCAAAGTGGCATGGTATACAAGAGCAGCATACAAAATCACTTGGATTCTTCTATACATATAATGATTGAATTAAAAAGGAAATTAGGAAAGGGATACCATTTATAATAGCCACCTGAAGGATGAAATATTTAGGAATAAACCTACCTTTGCATTCCAACCACCAGTAATGATCAATACATTTTTATTGCATATTTGATCAATTTCAGATTGAAGAAGTTGGTAGAATTCTTCTATTTCATCCTCACTGGCTTTAGTGGTTGGTGCATACATTTGAATAATAGTGATATTAACTGGGTTTCCCTGTAGGCACATGGATATAATCCTATCATTTACAGCATTGTACCTCATGACTGATCTGGATATATTCTTTTTCACAATGAATGCAACACCATTCCTCTTCAATTTGTCATTTCCGGCATAGTAAACCATGTGGTCATCAGATTTAAAATGGCCAATACCAGTCCATTTCAGCTCACTAACACCTAAGATATCGATGTTTATATGTTCCATTTCATTTGTGACATCTTCCAATTTTCCCAGATTCATACTTTGTACATTCCATGTTCCAATTTTCAATGGATGTTTACAGCTTTTACTCTTCAATTTGAGTTGTGCCCCATAAGCAATTGAAGGTCCTGTGGGCATTTCTCCCATGGGCTTTACACCATTTGTGTTATCATCATGATCAACTCTATTTTGAGTAAGCAGCTCTTACCCAGTTGCATTTTGAGTGCCTTCCAACCTGAGGGGCAAATTTTCCGGCACTGTATCTGACAGTGATTCTCTGCTATTCATAAGGTTTTCAGTGACTAAATATTCGGAAGTAGTTTGTCAGTCCTTCTTTCCAGTCTGTCTTTGTCTGGAAGCTCATCTGAAACCTGTCCACCATGGGTGACCATGCTGGTATTTAAAATACCAGTGGCATAGCTTCCAGAATCACAGCAACTCACAAGTCACCACAGTACGACAAACTGACAGATGAGTGGTGATCATTAGTAATTATAGATATTCAAATCAAAATAGCAATGAAATATCATTTCACAGCAGTAATTATAGCAAGGTTCAACAAAGCAAAGGCCTTAAAAAAGCAAAAGACAATCACTGCTGGCAAGGATGTGGACAGATTGGGACCCCCCCTACTTTGTTGATGGTGATGGAAAATTGTTCAACCACTCTGGAATACTTTATAGAGCTTTCTAAAAATGATGGTTCAGCAATTCCTTTACTTGGTATATATCCACAAGAAATATAAGCCAGAACACAAATAGATATTTGCATACCAATGTTTATCACAGCACTATTCAGAATAGCAAAAAGATGAAGATAGCCTAAGTGCCCATCAATGGAAGAATGGATAACCAAATTTTGCACATACACACAATGGAATATTATGTTACCTTGAAGAATAACAATGAAGCTCCAAACCACCACATAACATGGATGAACCTTGAGGACATTATGCTGGAGAAATCAGTCAGTTGCAAAAGGAAAAATATTGCATAAGACCACTATTTAAAAGCATAAGAAAAGATATCCATACTAAAGGAAAAAAATAAATGTTGCTTACCAGGATTTGGAGGGAGGGGATGGTAGACCATAGGTTAAGGGATTGAATATTGGGGAGAGCAATATACAAGGAAGGGGAGGGCAATACACAAGAAGGGGGAGAGGGATGGAAGAACAAGGTAGATACATAGGGGAACACTTAGGTAGGTTTGCAAAGTCTAAATGGGACAGAGGTAAATAGTGATGTATGCTCAGTTTTGGAACGACAGGGTCTGTGATTCAGGGATCGAGGCATAGTTTGAATGGGTAAAGGAGTAAATAATGTTAAGATGCTTGACAGTCTTATGGATATTGGTTTTCCTTGCCTACTATTATAAAATAGACTCTTGAGTGGGATAGAAATGAATATCGGAAAATATGATTACAGAAAGCTTGTAAGCCTGTCTTTCATGTTTACGAAAAATCACTAGATTTAATTTTAAATTAGAAAGAAATTAGATTGAAATGCTTAGTCGGTTTCTGGAATATGATATTGAAATATCATTTGTGCTTGATTGAGTCCAGATGTTAAGTTATAATAGTCTAAGTGCTAATGTCACTTGGACTCTTCAATACTCAATTTGCATTTTAAAAACACCTTTCAAATTCAATCTGGTACTTATTTAGTGTTATTACCTGAAATCCATTTGAATAACTTACATTTATTCCTACTAAATCCCTATAATTCACTACGCTTCATTAATCAGTTATGATTCTTTAAAAGGAATGTGTTTAATAATTAATAAAACTTTGTATTTTAACTCACTGCTTCTAATAATAACAGTTGTGGTTACATGCCATCTATAAGAAAGGTTGTTGTTGTTGTAGTTAAGTGTCATTGAGACAATTCTGATTCATAACAACCCTGTATAGGGTTTCAGAGGAGCAATTTGTGGGTTTGATGTACCTACCTTGTAGTTCAAACTGACCTTGCGGTCCAGTGCATTGTCCTTCACTGTCTCACCAGGACTCCATAAGCAAGGTGTTGTTGTTGTTGCTGTTAAGTACCATCGAGTTGGTTTGATTCAAAGTGACCCTGTATAGGGTTTTCAAGGAGCAACTGGTGAGTTTGAACCACTGACCTTGTGTTTCAAACCAACTTTGCAGTCCAGAGCATTAACCCACAGTGCCACACCACCTTATTTCTTATTTTGATCAAGAGCACCTTATTTCTCATAGTGCATTTTGCCCTTGAGCACTTTAAAGAGGTTTTGTGCAGCAAATTTGTCTAATGTAATATGTAATTTGATTTCTTAACTTCTATTTCCATGAATGTTGATTGAGGATCCAAGAAAAATGAAGTTTTTGACTGCTTCAATAGTTTCTCCATTTACCATGATGTTATTTATTGCTCCAGGGGTGAGGATTTTCATTTTCTTTACACTGAGAAAATCCATACTGAAGGCTGCAGTCTGATCTGTATCAGTAAGTATTTTAAACATTGTTCCCTTTCAGCAAGCAAGATTGTATCATATGCATATCACAGATTGTTAATGAGTCTTTCTCCAATCCTGATGCCATGTTGTTATTCGTATAATTCAGCTTCTTAGACTATTTCTCAACATATATATTGAATAAGGATAAAACCCTGATGAACACCTTTTCTGATTTTAAATCATTCAGCATCACTTTGTTCTAACAAGTGCTTCTTTGTTTATGTACAGATTCCACATGGGCACAGTTAAGTGCTCTGGAATACCCTTTCTTCAAAATGTTATCCATAGCTTGTCATGATCTACAGTTGAAAGTCTTTGAAGTCGATGTAGCACAATTCAACATCTTTCTTGACATCTCTGCTTTCAGCCAAGATTCATCTGATGTCAGCAATAATATCCTTATTCTTAGTTCTATGGTCTCTTCTGAATCCAACTTAAATATGTGGCAGTTCTTTGTTGATGAACTGTTGCAATCATCTTTTAATTATCTCCAGCAACATTTTACTTGCATGTGATATTAGAGATATTGTACGATGATTTCCTCATTTCTTCAGTTTTGTCATCACTGGTTTTTAATGGTGTGCAGCTATGTCTCCTCATTTTGAGTTGTACCTCATCAGCAAATGAAGGTCCTGAAAGCTTTGTTCCAATAATGTCATTAAGGTCAACTTTAGTGTGAGGAGGCAGCTTTTCTTCAGTATTATCTTGAGTGTCTTCCAAGCTTAGGGAATCACCTTCTGGTAGTATGTCTGACAATATTCTGCTGCTATTCTGAATATTTATTTTTCTGGCATAATATCTGACAATATTCCTCTATTATTCATAGGTTTTCAGTGGCTAAATATTCAGAAGTAGTCTGTTTCTCCTCCATCCTAGTTTGTCTTAATCTGGAAGCTCAGCTGAAACCTGTCCAACATGGGTGACCCTGCTGGTATTTAAAATAGCTTTAAATTTTAAACGTGTCATATTTTCCAGCATCACACCAACATGCAAACCACTGTAATGCAACAAGCTGACAGAAGAGTGGTGGTAGCATTATTTACAGATAAGTAAATGTTGTAGTTAAGTGCTGTCAGGTCAGTTCCAACCCACAGCGTCCCTGTATAGGGTTTCCAGGAGTAACTGGTGGGTTTGATCTGCTAACTTTGAGGTTTAAACTGACCTTGCAGTCCAGAACATTATACTACAGCACCATACCAAGACTCCTCATGTGGCACTATAGGATAAGAACTGGACTGTTAACCACAAGGTTGACTGTTTGAACCTACCAATAACTCCTTGGAAACCCTATACAGGTTGCTATTAGTCAGAGCCAACTCAATGCCACTTAATAACAACAACATATGTATTGTAATTCATGTTTATCAAAACATAAAATACACAGAATTTTAACATCCTCATGAATTTCCTTGTATGAATTTGACATAATTTGTAAAACCCTTAGTATTGAATTTATTCCGAGTATTTTGCTATGTTTAAATCTATGCTATGATAAATCTCTGCCCACATATTTTTCTGCATGTGCATAAAATATTTGTAAGCAAAATTTCTAAAAATAAAATTGCTGTATCAAATACATGCATTTAAGTTTTTATTAGTATTGCCACATTTCTCTAAAGAGATTGTCACAATTTTTATTTTCATTAACAACATGTGAGAATGTCCTTTCTCCAAACTCTGACTAATTCTTTCTTTGCTCAAAATTATGCTCTTTTTAATCTGATAGATAAAAACCTTATCTCATTAATTATTTTGCATTTCTTTAGCTATGAATGAAATTTACATCTTTTCATATGTTGATAAGTGATTTGTACTTATTTTCCTGTAAACCTCCTGCTCAAGTTCTTTCTTAAATTTCCTGTGAGAGAAAGATAATCTAAAAGAGACAGGAAATTAGCTAGAAATGTATTTGTCATTATATTTAATAAATGTCCCTTCTAAATGCTACATCTCCAAGAATTTATTTACCTATATGAAATTCTAAAAAGGAGCATGTGAAATATCGCATCTTTGTATGAATTCGTTTGTCAAGGACAAGTCTCAGTTGGAAGTTTGATTCTGGGAATAAGTAGTGGATATATGGGAAGAGAAGGAATAGGAAAGTGGAGATGAGAGACAGAAACTGAAAAATTAGGGGGAAATGAGAGAACAAAGAAAAAAGGATGAAAGATAAAGAGGATGGAGAGAAAGTATGAGGAATGAGAGGACAGTGGAGAAGAGGTAGAGAAAGGAAGGAAGGAAAATATATCTATGTCTGATCTAATTTCTGTACTACTAGACCAGTGTTGTTAATGTTCCAAAAGAAGTGGTAGATTAATTCTCAGAGACTCAAGATTTCTTTTTCATAGAAATTGCCTTTAGGTGTTCTTTTGAACCTTGAGTTTTAAGAAGAAATGATTCCCAAAAGTCATTTTTTAGTCAAAGAATAGTTTAGATAAAACTAGCAAGACTTTTTTGCTTGGACATTGTACTCTTTTAAAGAATTATTTCAATTTCAGGAAATAAATTCCAAATATCATACTGAGAGTATATGGTAATTAGTTATTATTTTAATTGTTCTTCAATGACAATCCTACAATAATAGTGATCTACAGGTGAATTCCATTCCAAAGAAAGTGATCCAGTGGAATGAAGGAATCATCTAAAAAGATTCTCACAAGCAAGTAAAATTTTGGTGAAGATAATTTCAAAATCATTATAGCAGTGCGTCGATAAGGAGCTTCCAGAAATTCAAGCCAGATTCAGAAGAGTATGTGAAACTAAGAATATTATTGCTAATGTCAGAGAATGCCAGAAATAGGTTTATTTGTGTTTTATTGACCATTGAAAGGCATTTGACAGTATGGATCATAACAAATTTTGTATAACATTGCAAAGAAAGGGTATTCCACAACACTAAAATTGTGTTCATGAAGAGCGTGTACATATACTAAGAGGCAAATGTTAGAACAGAAAAAGGGGATACTAAAGGGTTTTAAATTAGGAAAGGTGTTCACCAGGATTGCATTATTTCACCACATTTATTCTTGGTTTGTCACTGTAGGATAACCACAGAACAGCAAGGTTGGTTTGAACTGCATGGTCGATGGTTCTAACTCACCAGCTGCTCCTCAAAAATCCTATGCAAGGATGACATGAGTTAGAAATAAATCAATGCCACTTAACAGCAATAACAAAATGCTGAGCCAATAATCCAAGAAACAGGATTACATGAAGAACATTGAATCATTTGGAGGAAGACTCGTTAACATCTTGCTATATGCAGGTAGCACAATTTTGCTTTTTGGAAGTGAAGACGACTTGAAATATTTACTGATGAAGATCAAAGACTGCAACCTTCAGTATGGATTGCACCTCAACATAAAGAAAATAAAAATCACTACAACTGGACCAATGAATAATGTCATGATAAATTGGGAAAGATTGAAGTTGTCAAATACTTCATTTTGCTTGGATCCAAAACCAATGCTTTTGAAAGCAGCAGTAAAGAAATTGAATGGCATATTGCATCAGGCAGATCTGCAGGAAAAGACCTCTTTAAGGTGTTCAAGAACAAAGAAGTCAATTTAAAGACTAAGGTAAGCCTGATTCAAGGCATAAGATTTTCAATTGCCTCATATGCATGTGAAAATTGAGCAATGAATAAAGAAGACTGTAGAAGAATTGATGGATTTGAATGACAGTGTTGAAGAATACTGAAAATACCAGGGACTGCCAGAAGAAGAAACAAATCTGTCTTGGAAGAAGTACAGTCAGAAAGCTCCTTAGAAGTCAGGATGGCATGATTTTGTCTCTCTACTTTAGATATGTTATCAGGACGGAGCAGTTCCTTGAGAAGGACTTCGTGTTTGGAATAATGGAGGGTAATCCAAAAGAGGAAGACCTTCAACAAGATGGATTAACACAGAAACATCAATAATGGGCCAAATTTAGGGTTGCTGAACCAGAACCAACTCAAACAACAACTTGAGTGGATGTATGGGTAGACACGCAAACTGAGTGATGTAAGAGGGACAGTGGGGATATACCACAAATATAAATAGGTTTGACAGAGGATTTACCTCTGGGTTCTGAATTCTGTTCCATTAATCTGTGTATCTTTTGTTGTATCAGTACCAGGCTGTTTTGACCACTGTGGTTGTGTAGCACATTATGAGATCAGAGAGTGAGATGCTTCCAACTTTGTTCTTAAACACAGTGATTTGCTTATTCAAGGTCCCTTTCCTTTCCATATAAAGGGTATAGTCTTTTTTTCTATCTCTGAAGAATACTATTGGAATCTGGATTAGAATTGTGTTATATCTATAGATTGTTTGGGGCAGCATTAACATTTTCACAATGTTAAGTCCTCCTACCCATGAGTATGGTATATTCTTCCACTTTTGTAAATCTCTTTTAGTTTCTTTTAGTAGTATTTTGTGGATTTCTTTGTATAGGTCTTTTATTTCTCTGGCTAGATTTATTTCTAAATATTTAAGCTTTTGGGTGGCTATTGTTAATAGTATGTTTTCCTAATTTTCTTTTCAGAGCTGTCTTTATTAGTATAGAGGAGTATAACTGTTTTTTGTACATTGATCCTGTACCTTATTACTTGGCTGAATTTTTCAATGAGTTCCAATAATTTCTAAGTATAGAATCAGATGAACTGCAAATAGGGAGAATTTTACTCCTTCTTTGCCAATTTTGATGTCTTTAATTTCCCATTCTTTCTTTATATCCCAGACTAAGACTCCCATCACAATATTGAATAGGAGTGACGATAAAGTGCATTCTTGAGTGGTTCCTGTTTGTCAAAGGAATGCTTCCAGTTTCTCTATTGACAGTAAGGATGGCTGTTGAATTTGTGTATATGTTCTTAATTGGGTTGAGGAATTTCCCTTCTAGTCCTCCTTTTTGAGTGTCTTTGGCAATAATGGATGCTGGATTTTGACAAATGCCTTTTCTGCATGAATTAATTTGATCATGTGGTTAGTTTCATTTTTAAATTTATATGGTAGAACAACAGGGGAATAGTTAACCTTATAGTCCAGAAACAGAGGACCCTAGGGCCATCAAGGGAGAAGAGCACAAGCGTAATGCGGAACCCTATTCAAAGAAGCAATGACACCAGAAATGGAGGAAGAGATAGGGAGCAACTGTGGACTCCAGACTCATGGAAAGAGAGGGACTTGCCAGGAGGCAAGCTTGCAAGATGTGTCCTTTTGTTATTTACATTATTATATTTTCCTGAGTGTTTTTGTGTATATCACCCCACCCACTCACCCCACAAAAAAAAAGAAAGAAAAACATAGGGAATGGAAGCAAATACTGTTGAATTATGATGCACGGAGGAGATTGTAATTATTGAAATGAAATGGTGTTGCAAACCAGATGTTTTACCATGTAAACTATCACTCAGTTCTATCACTCAGCTCACAATAAAAAAATTAATTAATAAATAAATCATATGGTGTATTATGCTGATTGTCTTTCTAAAATTGAACCATCTTTGCATCCCTGATATGATTCCCAATTGGCCATGGACTATTATTTTTTTTATGTGTTTTGTTAAATTCTATTGGCTAGGATTTTGTTGAGAATTTGTGCATCTATGTTCATAATGAATATTGGTCTATAAATTTGATTTTTTGTATAAGGGTTATGATTGTTTCATAAAGTATATTTGGGGATTTTTTATCCATTTGTATGTTCCAGAATAGTTTGAGTAAAGTTGGTGTCAGCTGTTTTCTGAATACTTGGTAAAATTCACCAGTGAAGTCATCTGGATATGGACTTTTTTGTTGTTGAAAGTTTTAAATAACCTGGTGAATTTCTTGTGTTCAAGTTTTTTTTTAATTTATTGTGTTAGTTTAGATAAGTTTAGTTTAAATAGTTAGTTAGATAGATCAAAATGCATCAATTTCTTCTAGATTTTCAAATTTATAGGAATATAATTCTTCATAGTTTTCTCTTATTACCCATGTTATTTTGTTGGTTATGTTGTGACATCACCCATATCATTTCTTACATGTGTATTTGCATATTCTCCCTCTTTTCTTTTGTTAGATTTGCAAAGTTTTGTCAATTTTATTAATCCTTTCAAAGAACCAACTTTTATTCTTTCTATTGTTTTTATTTTAATTCATTTATTTCTGCTCTAATCGTTATGACTTTTTTTCTTCTAGTGACTCTAGTCTTACTTTGCTGGTCTTTTTCTAATTATTGGAGACGTTGTGTTAATGTGCTGATTTGAGTTCTTTCTTCTTTTAGGAGGTGTGTATTTATTGCTATAAACTGCCCTCTACGCACTTCTTTTGCTGTGTCCTAAACATTTGATATGCTGTGTTATCATTCTCGTTTGATTTAAGAATATTTTGTTTGTTTGTTTGTTTCATATTTTATTTTTTCTATAATCTAGTAGCTTTTAAGCAAGGTGTTATTTCATTTCCATGTATTTGATTTTGTTTCCTTGATCTTCCTATTGTTGATTTATAATTTTACTGCATTTTGATCTGAAAAGATGATTTATAGTATTTGGACGTTTTAAGTTTAAAATATCCTGAAAAATATTCCATGTGCACAGGGGAAAAAAAATGTGTATTATGCTGTTATTGAGTTGAGTGCTCTGTATAAATCTGTGAGGTCTATTAGCTTGAAAGTGTTGTTAAATTCCTCTATGTGTTTGCTGAGTTCCTTTCAAGTTGTTCATTCTTTTATCAAAATTAGTATACTAAACTCTCCTACTATTATTGTAGAATTATCTATTTCTTTACTCATTTCTATTAGAGTTTGGATTATGTATTTTAAGGCTTTTTCATTTGGGAGCATAGATATTTATTATGGGTATGTCTTCTTGTTCAATGGACACTTTAATCATGATATGTTAATTTTTTCCTTATGCTAATTTTTGCTTTAAAGTTTATTTTATAAAAAATGAATATTGCCATTCCTGTTCATTTTTTATTGCCACTCCCTTGATATATTTTGCCATCTTTTAATTTTTAATCTATGTTTGTCTATGTGAATAAGGTTGTCTCTTGAAGACAGTATATCAAGGGATCCTGTTATATCCATTCTGCTACTTTCTGTTTCTTGACTAACTAATTTTCAATAGAAATGAGTTGATCGCAGTCATTTTGCTGTGTCTTTGTGTGTGTGTATGTGGTGCTGCTGGTTTCTTTGTTCCACATGTTTTCCTGTGCTGAGTTCATTTTTTGGTGCTAATTTTTTTTGTAAACTTCTTTATTGTTTTAATGTTTACAAAAATCTTCATGGATTTTCCTTTTCTTGATTTGATGTGAAGGTGTATTGTTTCTTTGAGGTTGGCCTGTAATTGATTAATTTCTTCCCCATTTAAAAATAGTCTGTTTTATTTTGACATCTACTTGACTTCCTCACCATTTGGAATTCTGTAACTATACTTTCTCCTCTGTTTGCTTTGTAGTTGTTTTCATTATATTTCATGTCTCTGATTCCCTATTTTCAGATTTATAGTTTTGTTTTACTTTCAATACTTCTATGTTGTTATTTTAAGTGCCATCGAGTCAGTTCTGACTCATAGCAACCCTTTATGGGGTTTCTGAGGAGCAGCTAGTGAGTCTTAACCACTGAGTCTGAACCACTGACTTTGTGGTTCAAATGGACCTTGAAATTGAGTGCTTATCCTATGGTGCCAAGCCAGGACTCCCTCAAAACTTCTATATCTGAATTGAATTCTGAGTGGTGTTGCCATGTATGTCACTTTCCCGTTGTCTTCTGTTCTCAGTCCAAAGAAATCCTTTTAGTACTTTTTGTAAAGTTGGCTTCGTTTTTACAAATTTCTTTGATTTCTGATTATTTGGAAATGTTCAAAGTTTCCAACATATTTGAGAGACAGTTTTGTTGGGTATATGATACTTGGTTGGTAGTTTTCCTTTCAAAGTTTTGTATATGTCCCCCATTACCTTCTTGTCTGCATCGTTTCTGTTGAAAAATCAGAGTTTTATTTTATTGGTTTTCTCTTATAGGTAACCTTTTGTTATTCCAGAGCTCCTTTCAGGATTCTTTCCATGTCTTTGATTTTGGAGAATTTGATTATGTCATGTCTTGGTGATTTTCTTTTTAGGTTTATTTATTTAGTGTTCATTCACCTTCCTACATCGTTTATCTTCTCATCTTTCATAATGTTAGGGAAATTTTCTGCGAGTAGCAATTTGGCTATCTTTTCTGTGCTTTCCTTTGTTTCTTCCTGGCCCCACATTCTAATCAACTAAAAGTTATTCCTTTTCAAGTTTTCCACATGAATCTTAGGCTTTCTTTAGATTTGTATATTTCTTTCTAGATTACTAGTTCTTCTAGCTTGCTAGTGTTGAAAGATTTATCTTCAAGCTTACTAATGCTCTTTCAGGTAGTTCCAATTCTTCTTTCCCTCAAAAATTTTTTCTAGCTCTGATTTTTGGTCATTTGAGCTATGTTCTCTTGTTTTTTCATGTGAACAAAAAATTGCCTGCTGCTTTCAAGACATAGTGGTGATGCTATATTTGTATTAAGTTGATGATTGTATGTTGGTATAAACTTAGGCACTCACCAACTGCATCCTTAGGGGTGTGATCAAGAAATGGACTTGTGTACCTTCTGTTATTCACTGTGATCATACACTTCAGTTCAGGGTAGATTTTGTTAATGTTGGTTGTTGTCATTGACCCAGTATATAGCAGCTGGTATTGGCTCTTGCACAAAACTGGTGGGACTGTAAAGGGTGTATCTCTGGTTGAGTTATATGGCAGCAGTTGCTGTCTCCTGTTAAGAGAGACAAGAAAAAAACACACTCATAAGACAGAAGGAAAACAAACAAACCAGCAAAAAACAGGGGAAATAAAAAAAGAATTCTCCTACAAATAAATGGTTTCCTTGTGTGCCACCTACTGACCTCTTGCCTCAACATCCACCTGAGAAAGTTCAAGATGGTCACAATGCCCCTGGTTGGCACATCCAGATCACCAGCCCTTCTTCTTCTTCATTTTTTCCCCCTACCCCACATATCTATTCAGACACTTATCTTAGTGAGAGCTTGTCAAAAACTGTTCAGGACTGACTTTGCAGATTTGGAGCAGGGCCCACTTCAGCAGGATTATGGCGCATAGCTCCTCCCTGCTTCATTGAGACTCACAACCTTAGCATTCTCTTCTCTGTGGTTTTGACTACTTGAAGAGTGGGAGTTTCCCTGGAGGTGTAAGCTGGTGGAGGCTGGCCTCACCTCTGGTCACCAAGGAAGCATGGTCACCAAAAATAAATGTATCTTTGTCTCTGCATCTCACATGTTGGTTTCTGCAACATTGTTGGGGACCTGCCTCGACATTAGAGTAAGTTTCACAAAGTGGGGACATCTGTCAGGCAAAAGAGACAGAGAAGCAAACACAAAGAAGACAAACATACAAGTTTGATGCAAGCTGACAGGCAAACTCGTCTGCAGCAGACATTGCACTGTCTTACATTGCATGCAGCACTCACTTTACCTCAGTCATTTATGTTCTTTTTTCAAGGAGGGATTTGTTACAAAGGAAAGATGTAATTCACAAAGGGAGGATGTGATTATTTAGATAAGATAGGATACAGAACTGAAATGTGATTAATCATTCAAAACATGACATAATGATTCACAGGAACAACTTTTAAGATATTTTCATAGTTTTATGTAGAAATAAGAATCTAACATTCTTATTTCTACATAAAAAAGGTTCAATCAAGCTGTTATATATTAACTTTTAGGCTTAAATGATCAAGAGCAGCGACGTGCAGTTTCTTAAGGATACTTAACGTAATGCAAAGTTCCTGAAGGGAGCCAAGCTGTCTGTGTACACTTTACAAGCAAAAGCTCATGCTTTTGTTTGTGAGCAAGATCTCAGGCACCGGGCTTCATTTATCTATATCTAAATGCTGATGGAGCTGCCACTATTATCTTCGAATCCAACATTCCCAGAATTTACCATTCCACTTTATTTACAAACCTTGGGGAGTTTTTCTCTAAAAACCTTTTGTCATATTCCCAATATACCTGTTCCTGGCTTTTCTATGTTATCTACGGAAACTTTTACTGCCTAGACTATAAAAAGGGGTTTCAAACCCATTATTTTTCATGGATATCAAAAGCTCACGCTTTAAGTTAATATCAAACATAACTGAATAACCAAATAAGGAGCAGTTCTGACACTCATTCCAGGTGGCTATCACTTGTTCCTCAGAAAGATTTGTTCCAGGACTCCACGCACTGCCAACACAGTGAAGGCATTAAGAGAAGCATTTTAAAAGAAACCATTTTCTCAGAAGCTACAATTTCTGGAGTTAGAAGCATAGAATAGGACCAAAGAAAATTATACAGATGTAGCCAACCAGTGAATTCCCAAAAACCAATGAACCCGGGACTTCAGGAGGTCACTTCCTTTGGCTTCAGGGTCCATGGCTCACTATCCTGAGGAGGTCCCCGGAATTGGATTTTCGTCCATGTGACAAGGCCACTGATCAACCCAGGGTCTGCATATGCTGACGCCAGCACAACATGAATATGTTTTCTTGTCTCTCAAGCTGCTTACAAATGCTCAAGATGGCTGTGGCAGGTCTGGTTGATTGCCACAGCTCAGCATCACTTCTTTTGGGGCCACATCTGCTTAGCTCTTGCCTTCTAATCATTCAAACCAATTCTCTATCCCTTCATATGAATCTCAGAGTTCTAGGACTATCATCTGCAACTGTCTCATTTGGTTTACTGTATCTTTGTTGCAGAGGGTCTGTACAGCCTTTCCACCTAGTCTTTCATCTTGTCCCTCATTACCAAGATATATTATTTGTTCTCATCACTGCTGCTTCCAGGATTGTTGATAGTGGATCCAAGTAAACTGAGGTTTTTGACAACTTCAAGCTGTCCTCCATTTATCATGATGTTATTTATTGGTCCAGATGTGAGTGCTTTTGTTTTCTTTACTTTGAAAACTGTGATCTTTGATCTTCAACAGTAAATATTTGAAGTCCTGTCTGATGAGCAGATAAAATAGAGAGTTCTTAAGGTAACTCATGATACTTGCCACTAGACTTACTATATGTTCGTCTAATCAAATCATTCTGAATATTAGGGCAGTATGCTACAGAAAGTTTAGTACATTATTATAATTAATGTTAGTATTCTTTGAATTAAAGTAGAAATTTAGTCATTTTTATATAACTTACAAAACTTACAAAGTTGAGAGAGAACAAACAAGATGGCAGATTGGGTAGACGTGTGGCAACGAGCTCTGCCAACAACAACACAGAATACCTGACCAAGCAGGCTCAGGGGATGGCCCCAGAACTCTGAACCACATATAAAGGAATACTTAGAAGGTTGGAAGGCTCACAGCTGGGGGAAGTAAGAAATCTATTGCTTTCTAGTCTGGGACACTCAGCTGCTCCAGAAGCAGCAATCATGGGTGAGACCACTTGGGGAAAGGATCGGAGCAGCCACAGATGCCTGGCAGAACCACTGAGATAAAGGTGTGGACATTATTTTCATTTGGTATCTGTACATTGGT
>NW_006408732.1:1575390-1593630 GCF_000296735.1 Chrysochloris asiatica
AGAAATACTTTTAACTGATGGTATATGGAGGGGATTATAATCAATGTAATTAAACAAGTTATATGAATTGTTGAATGTGAAACTGATGATGTGCCCTGTAAACTTTCATTCAATCCACAATAAAAACCTTAAATAAATAAATAAATAAAAAATAACAAAGTTATGTGAAACTCTGATAATTTTGTTTGTTCATGCTTCATTTGACAGATTTTACTCATTGCTGTATTTAGTGTTTCAGTATTTAAGTGCACTATAACAGAAGCAGCAGCAGCATGAGGTCTACACTTTACCCACCTGTGCTTTGCAGAACCCCATGATTATTCCAAGAATGATGCATCTCAGATAGAACTAAATTAACTTATTATTAGTCTGCAACTGCAAAAAAAAAAAGAAGAAGAAGAAGAAGAAAGAATAGAAAGAAAGTTAATTAGTGGCCTTAAGAAAACTAAGTTCATAAATTAAAAAGAAATTTAATCAGCAAAAAAAAAAAAAAAATTATTATTATTAGCAGTCAGGCCAGATGTAAACTAATAACAATTGATCTTAGTTAAGGAGAAAATGAGATTTGATCAATTATGTAAAGATTAGCCAATGATTGATTTTATCTTTCACTATTTTTCTCTTTATAAGCCCCATGTGCCTAGCTTTTTCAGGTATTTGCTTTTCCTAGAATCAAAGTGGTGCCCCAATGTGCATATAGAATAACTGTTCAGAATAAACCCTATGTTCAATCAATTCTTCTATGGTCTTCCTTATTCATTTTCCAACTTTCACATGCATATGAGGCTTTTGAAAGTATCATGTCTTGGTTTAGATACATTCTAGTTCTCAAACTGACATCTTTGCTCTTGAACAATTTGAAAAGGTGTTGTACAGCAGATTTTCCTAAGGGAAGATGTCATTTGATTTCTTGACTGCTGCTTCCATGAAGGTTGATGGCTGATCCTAGTAAAATGAAGTCTTTAACAATTTCAATCATTTCTCCAATTACACTGATGTTATTTATTGGTCCAGTGGTGAAGATTTTTGTTTTCTTTTCATTGAGGTGCAACCTATACCAAAGGTTGGGATGCTTGATTTTCATCAATAAGTATTTTAAGTCATTTTTTGCTTTCAGCAAGTAAAATAGTATCATCTGCATATCCCTAGTTATTAATGCATCTTCCTCTGATCCTGATGCCACATTCTTCTTCATATAACCCAGTGACTCAGATTATTTTCTGAGCATACAGCCCTTGTTGTTGTTGTTATGTGCCATAGAGTCGGTTCCAACCCATAGCGACCCTGTATAGGGTTTCGGAGGGTGTAAATCTTTACAGGAGTAGAAAGCCTCATCTTTCTCCCGCGGAGCAGCTGGTAGTTTCGAACCGCTGACCTTAAGGTTCGCAGCCCGATTCGTAACCACTACGCTACCAGAACTCCTTGGATATTAAACCATTTAATGAATGCTTTTTATGTTCAAATGACTGCCTCTTGGTCTATATACAGGTTCTTCATAGGCACAATTAAGAGTTTCAGAATACTCATTCTCTACAATGCTGTGCATATCTTGTTATGATCCATACAAACAGAAGTCTTAGCATATTCAGTCAAGCACAGGTAAGCATCTTTATGTTGTTCTCTGCTTTCAGCCAGGATACATCTTAAATTAGCAATGATCACTGTTGTTGTTGTTAAATATCATCGAGTTGGTTGTGACCCATGGCAATCCTGTAATAAGGTTTCTGAAGAGTGACAAGTGAGCTTGAATCGCAGATCTTGTGGTTCAAACCAACCTTGCAGTCATGTGCATTACCCCGCAGCATCCCACCAGGACTCCAAGTTAGCAATGCTATCCCTCCTTAAATGACCCAGTCTGAATCCTGCCTGACCCTATAATTCATTGTCAGTGTACTGCTGCACTCATTTCTGAATTATCATTAGCAAAATATTACTTGCATGCGATATTAATGATTTTTTTTTTTTTGTTCAGTACTATCGAGTCGGTTCCGACCCATAGCGACTCTGTATAGGATTTCCAAGGAGTGACTGGAGAGTTTGAGCCACCGACTTTGCAGTTCAAACCGACTTGCTGTTGAGTGCTTTTCCTAAAGTATCACACTAGGACTCCATATTAATTATTTCTGTATTCTGTTGGGTTACCTCTTTGGAACAGAAACAAGTATGGATCTTTTCCAATCAATTGTTCAGGTAGCTGTCTTCCAAATTTCTTGCCGTGGATGAGAGAATGTCTCCAGTGCTTCAATTTGTTGAAAGTTTCCATTTATATTCCGTCAATTCATGGAGACTTGTTCTTTACCAATGCTTTCAGTGCACCATGAACTTCTTCCTTTAGTATCATTGAGTCTCAATCATAGGCTTCAGTCTTGAAATGACTGAACATCGACCGTTTCTTTTTGGTACAGTGAGTCTATATATGCCTTCCATCTTCTTTTGATTCTTTATGCATCATTCAATATTTTCCCTATAGAATTCTTAAATATTGCAAGTTGAGACTTGTATTTTTTTCAGTTATTTCAGCTTGAGAACTGCTGAGCATGTTCTTCCATTTTGGGTTTCTATTTACATTATTTTTCATTATAATATTTGACTAACTTCTCAAAGCAGAAATTTGAAAGTTTCTGTCTAGCTTGTTTTTACCTCCCTACTTCTTCATTTGTTTTAGCATCTGTATGCTGGAAAGCAAGTTTCAGAATCTTTTCTGATATTCATTTTTTTGTCTCTTCCTTGTAGTTTTCTTCAACCTGAACTTGTATGTGAGCAACTGATGTGATGGTCTGTTTCACAGTCTATCCCTAGGCTTGTTTTGGCTGATGATATAGATCTTTTCTGCCTTTTTTTTTTTTTTTCACAGATATTGTTAATTTTTTTTTCTGTGTATTCCATCCGGTGAGGCCCATGTGTATATTCATCTTTTATGTTGTTTAAAAAATGTATTTACAATGAAGAAGTCATTGATCTTACAAAATTCTAAAATGTAATTTTCATAATTGTTTCTATTTCCAAGGCCACATTTTCCATCTACTGATTCTTCCTCTTTATTTCCATCCTTTGCACTCCAATAGCCAGTAATTATCAATACATCTTGATAACATGTTTGATCAATTGAGACTAAAGAAGTTGGTTGTTGTTGTTGTTGTTGTTGAGTGCTGTTGAGCCAATTCCAACCCATAGCAACCATGTATAGGGCTTCCAAGGAGCAACTGGTGAGCTTGAACCACTGACCTTGTAGTTCAAATGACTTTGCAGTCAGACATATCAGCCCACAGTGCTGCTCCAGGACTCCAAAGAAGTTGCAAGTTGTTGTTGTTAGGTGCCATTGAGTTAGTATCAGCTCATAGCAACCTTATGCACAGCAGAATGAAACACTGCCCAATTCTGGGCCAACTTCACTATCATTGCCATACTTGAGCCCATTGATGCTGCCACTTTGCTAATCCCTCTTGCTGAGGGTCTTCCTCTTTGTTTCTGATTCTCTACCCTACCAAATATGATATCCTTCTTCAGCAACTGGTCCCTCCTGACATTGTGCCCAAAGTGTGAGAGACAAAGTTTGGCCATCCTGGCCTCAAAGGACCACTCTGGCTGTACTTCTCCCAAAATGGATCTTCAATTTCATTATCACTGGTTTTAGTGCTTGGTACGTAAATTTGAATTAAAATGGTATTTATTGCTTTCACTTTTAGCCTAGAAGATCTTGAAATATTATCTTTGATGATGCATGTGATGCCATTCATCCTTAATTTCTCTTTCCTGACATAATAAACCAATGATTGTCAGATTCAAAATGCTCAGTACCTGTCCAGTTCAGGTCACTAATGCTTAGAATATTGATGCTTATGTGTTCCATTTCATTTTGGACAACTTACAGTTTTCCTAAATTCATAGTTCATACATTCTATGTTCTGATTGTTAATGGTGTTTACAGCTGTTTCTACTCCATTTGGGTTGTGTCCCCTAAGCAAACTAAGGTCCAGAAAGCTTTACTCCAATGACAGATGAGTGTTGAAAGAGAATTGAATTTGTGAGGTTACAAAAGAATTGTATCATCACAAACTCAATTGAGAGGAGAAAAGACACATTAAAAAGGAAGAGTTTGAAAGGCCTTTTACATAGTGTCAAAACATTTATCAGAATATTATTTTTGCTTTGCAAAATAACCCAAATTAAGGAAAAGTATGTATAAACAAAGTCTATCATGAGTCATCTCATAAAAAATAAATGTCTTTAATAAATATATCTCATTTGTCATAAAAATATATTTATTTAAGCTGTACTCATTATAAAAGTAATTTGAAATGGGTATAGTAGATAAGTTGTCTATAAGAGTCCTCTGACTTAATATTAAACTCAGAGTTTGTAGACTCAAATCAAACATCTCAGTTCTAAGGTCAGTACACATTTATTGAAGATAATAGGTTATAAAACTACCTCTCTGAAAGAGCCACTCTTAGTATATGGAAGCAAGTAAATAGGAATGAAATTCAAGCTTTCTCATTATGTTTTCTACACCTGTCATTGAATACTTACCTGAGTATTTTCCAGGCCAGGTTTCAGTTATATAGCTGTGATGGTAATATAGAATAAGCACTTACTATAAACTGCCAAGTCAACAATTCAAACTCACTATGAAATGGTGAAGATTTTCAGCCTGGGAAACCCTACTGTGTTGTTTTCAGGTGCCATCAAGTCAGTTCTGACTTTTAGCTACCCTCAGCATAATAAAGTCATGGTGTGGTGCTACAGAATAATCAGATGGACTGCAAGGTCAGTTTCAGCTGCAAAGTTGGCAGTTCAAACCCATCAGCCACTTCTTGGAAACCCTATACAGGGTGACTATGAGTCAGAACCAATTTGATGGCATTTAACATTTAACAACAACATGTACAATGGAGTAAAACAATGCCTGGCCCTACTCTAGCCTCACAATCATTGTTAAGCTTGATCTCCTTGCTTACTGTTCTTGCTAAGTGATCCTTGCTAAGGATCACTATTAATGACAGGTTTCCCTACCCTCCCCAATCCCTTTGGGAAGGGTGGGGCAAGACTAACTTTAGTTAACTCATATGTAAACTATGGGAATTGCACAAATAATTATTACTCAAAATGAAATCCATGCAGCTTCTGCTAGCAAATGTTTAATAATCTAGCCATCCCTGAAAATATGTAACACATGCCAACATATTAGTATTAATGACTAAGGAAACTTCTTTAAGACATAAAGTTGTTAGCATTGCTTGTCTTATTGTCATGCTTATTTAACCATAAAAATTTCTTCAAAGAAAGGTTACAACATCTTAAAGAATGCTTGTTTATCTCCTGATCACATCTACCAGAAGGCAGTCAGAGAGCTTAAGAATACACCAGAATACATTCATCTAATCATTGAAAATACAACACCAGAATGCATAAAAAGCAACCAAACATTTTTGCTCCTGTTCAGAAACAAGATAGAGTAGCTGAAACAAATGACCTTAGAGTTTCCATTGGAAGGAGTGCAGGATTTGGAACTTCCTAATAAGGCATTCAGAAGAATGATAATGAGGTGCATCCAAATGTCCACAGAAAGGTTAAGGAAAATAAGAAAGAAGTCAAAAAACTGTTATAGCAACAATCAAATAAGATAGAAACAACATTGAAACTATGCAAAGCTTGCAAAAAGAGGACCAAATGATTAATAGTAAAATATCAGAAATGGACAATATACTGTAAGAGAAAAGTAATAAAATTGAAGAGATGGAAGCTAGAATCAGTGAGCATGACAATAGATCAAATAACACTGCAAAGATAGAAGAGCATGCACAGAAAAAAGAAAGAAAGAAAGAAAACATCCGAAGAAATCCTAAAATGCATGTGGGAAAACATGAAGAGGAATAATCTACGTGTGATTGGAGACCCAGAACAGGAAGGATCACAGAAAACCACAAAGAGTTCATCAATGAGCTGCTGGTAGAAAACATCCTGAAATAAGAGAAGTAGATATTCAAGAAGCTGAACCAACCCCAGGAAGGATAGATCCCAAAAGAAAATCACCAAGATATATCATAATCTAACTCTCCAAAATCAAAGACAAGAAGAGAATACTGAAAGCAGCTAATGTAAAGAAAAGTGTTACATAAAAAGGCAAGCAAATAATACTAAGCACTGATCTCTCAGCAGAAATCATGCAGTCAAGAAGGCAATGGGGAAATATATGTAAGACCATGAAAGACAATAACTGCTAACCAAGAATATTTTACCCAACCAAGTTGTCAGTCAAATTTGATGGAATAATCAAAACATAGCAGGCTAAACAGAAGTTAAAAGATTTTTTCAGAGCCATCCCAGCACTTCAAAACATCCTAACAAGAGTTCTTTGTAGTGAGAAGCAACAGGAACAGACAACAACCAGAGACTGACGTACATGGCAACACCACACAGAACTCAATTGAGAGAGGGAAGAGACCAGAACAGAACAAAACTATAAGAATGAAATCAGAGAATCTGGAAAGTCAATGATCAAAAGAATTATAATGTGAAAGAAAATAAAAATATAGGAACAGAGATTCAGGCATTGAGGAGGTCAAAAAGATTTCAGGATAAAGCAGACTTTTTTTTAAAAAAGGAGGTAAAAGTTAAAAGAATATAAGGTAACCTCAAAGAAAATTAATACTTCACAACATATCAAGAAAAGGAAAATCTAAGAAGAACAGAAAACATTAAAACTATGAAGAAACTGACAAGAGAGAGCACAAAATATGTGAATTCAGTAGAGGAAGACATGCAGAACAAAGAAACGAAACCAGCAGTACCACAATAAATAAAACATAATGACAGCAATTAATTCATACCTATTGATAATTACACTGAATATCAACTGATTAAATGCACCAGTCAAGAGAAGGAGAGTAGCAGAATGGATAAATAAACAGGATCCTTCAATATGGTATCTACAAGAGACACACCATACACACAAAGACAAAAACAAAAACAAAAACAGTTTAACAATTAAAGGATGGAAAAAAAATATACCAAGCTAATTGCAATAAAAAATGAGCAGACGTAGCAATACTAGTCTCTGATCAAATAAACTTTAATGCAAAAAGCAACATGAGACAAAGAAGGACATTATCTCAGCATTAAAGAGACAATTGATCAGGAGGACATAACTTTAATAAATATCTATATTGCCAAGGTAAAAGCTTTAAAGTGTATAAATTAAATCCTAATAGAATTTAAGGAATAGAATAAATTACAATAATAGTGGGAGATTTTAATCCACCACTTTCAAAAAAGGATAGAACAACCAGAGAGAAACTTGATAAAACCACAGAGGAACTAACCAAAACAATCAACCTACTAAACCTCATAGATGTGTACAGAGAATTCATCTCAACAGCAGCACAATACACTTTTTTTTCCAGTGAATATGAAACATTCTCCAGAATAGATCATGTCTTAGGCCACAAAATGAGCTTCCTTAAATATGAAATATCAAAATACTACAAAGCATCTTTACAGGTAACAATGGTATATTAGAAACAAACAATTAGAAGATCAAGGAAATAAAGTCAAATACATGGAAACTGAATAAGCATGTGCTTAAATGCTACTGTGTGGTAAAACAAATAAAGGTGAAATAAAAAAAAAAATTCCTAGAATCAAATGAGAATGAAAAAACAACACACCTTAGGGATACAGCAAAAACAGCTCTGACAGGACAATTTTAGTAATATATGCACACATCCAAAAATAAGAAAGAACCAAAATCAGCACATTAATACAACATTGCCAAAAATTAGAAACAGACCAGCAAAGTAAACCTATAGTCACCAGAAGAAAGGAAAAAAATATATATATTAAAGCAGAAATAAACAAGATAGAAAACAGAAAAGCCATAGAAAGAATCAACAGGAAAAGAAAGTGGGTCTTTGAAAGTATTAATGAAATTTCCAAACCATTGGCAAACCAAACAAAAGGCAAGAGGGGGAGAGAGGTGGGGCTTGATGAAAGATAGGGTAGAGGTGCAGTAAAGATCTCCACCAGCAATACCACATAATACCAGGTGAAGAAGGATCAGAGCAGAGCTCCAAAACTCTGAACCACATAGGTAAGAATATTTTAAAAAGTTTGAAGACTTGTAGCTAGTGGAACTTTTAGCAGAAGTAAGAAATCTCGTACTTTTGAATCTGCCAGGCTTGGTGGCCTGGAGCCAACAACTTGGGTGAGACCAAACAAGACGAAGCGAGGGAACACAACCACCGTGGAATAATACTGCAGGAAGCTTGGAGCAAAGATGGACAACACGCTTTGTCAGTTTTGCTTTGCTCCGGCTTTCTTTTTTTTTTTTTGGTATCAGTACATTGGCCCCTACTGTTTGTGCACCTCCATTCTGGTAAATAGAGGGTGTGCCTGAGTGAGTGGACAATCCTGACACCTACCATTGGCGGGTTCATCTGCCATGCATGCACACTTATACTCTTAGCCCAGGACCCAGCACTGAACAGTTTTTTAATAGGGAAAAGGCCAGACAAGAGGTGTGGAGAGAGAAAAAAATTTTTTTTTTAAAAAGGCCAAAAATTAAATTAAATCCTGAGGTACAGCATAACAACCAACAGTGGCATCTTGAAATTTATCAGGCAGCCTTGTTCAGGCAAGAACTGAAAGAGGACATTAAAGTCATACTCATATTAGGTTACAGGTTTTTTTTTCTTCTTCTTCTCTCCCTCTTCTCCCTTTTCTGTGATTATAGACTACAGTATCCAATAGAGTTTCTGTATTGCTATTGTTGTTTTTTGGTGGTCTTTTGTTTTGTTTCTTGTTTTTTTTGCTGTTTTATGCTCCCCCCTTTTACCTTTGGGGAACACTTTATTTCCTCCAAGCAGCACTCTGGCTGTACTTCTTCCAAAATGGATCTATTGGTTCTTTTGGCAGTCCATGGCACTTTCAGTATTCTCCTCCAACACCACAATTCAAAGGCATCAATCTTCTATGATCTTCCTTATTCACTGTCCAGCTTTCGCATCCATATGAGGTTATTGAAAATACCATGGCTTGGGTCAGGCGCACCTTAGTCCTCAAGCTGACATCTCTGCTCTTCTACACTTTAAAAAGTTCTTATGCGGCAGATTTGCCCAATGCAATATGTGTCTGATTTCCTGACTGCTGCTTCCTTGAGTATTGATAGCTGATCCAAGAAGAATGAAGTCCTTGACAACTTCAATCTTTTCTCCATTGATCAGAATGTTGTTTATTGGTCCAGTGGTGAGGAATTTTGTTTTCTTGACATTGAGATATAATCCATACTGAAGGCTGTGCTCTTTGATCTTCATCAGTAAATGTTTCAAGTCCTCTTCACTTTCAGCAAGCAAGGTTGTATCATCTGCATATCGCAGGTTGTTAATGAGTCTTCCTCCAATCCAATAAGAAGAGTGAAAAGGGAAGCTCACGTTCTGATCACATCCACCTGGGGGCAATCAGAAAACATAAAATACCAAAACACACACTCAATTAAATATTAAGGCAACAGATAAACACTAAACATGTCCAAGAAGCAAAAGCAGATGACCATATCAGCACATGTCCAGAAACAAGATAAAAGGTCTCAGACAAATGACCTAGAGGTAGACCTGTACTCCATTATGGTAGGAGGGCAGGCATTGGAAATGTCTGAGAAGGAATTCAGAAAAATGATTTAAAAATGTTTCAAAACACTTTACAATGGAGTTGAGAAAAATAAGGAAGAAGTCAGGAAAGTACTACAGGAACGATCAAATAAAACAGATACAGCATTGGAAACAATTCAAAACCTACTGTAAGAGATATAAATAATCAATAACAGAATATCAAAATACACAATACACTGAAAGCACAAAGGAATAGAATAAAAGAGATGGAAGGCAGAACCAGTGAGCTGGAAGACAAATCTCTCAATACCACTAAGATAGAAGAGCAAACAGAAAAAAGGATAAAGAAATATGAAGAAGGTCTAAGATTCATGTTGAACAACATGAAGAGGAATAATTTAAGAATTATCGATGGTCCAGAACAGGAAGAATCACACAAGTCCACAGAGGAAATACTTGAAGAACTCTTGGAAGAAAATTTCTCTAACATTGTGAAAAGTGAAAAGATCAACATTCAAGCAAGCTCAACAAACCTCAGGAAGGTTAGACTCCAAAAGAAAATCAATGAGACATATCATAATCAAGCTTTCCTAAATCAAAGATAAAGAGAATCCTCAAAGCTGCTAGGGGAAAGGGAACTGTTAAATACAAAGGCAAGCAAATCAGATTAATCTTGGATCTCTTAGCAGAAACCATGCAAGCAAGAAGGCAATGAGGAGACATATATAAAATCCTACAAGAAAAAAACTGTCAATCAAGAATCCTTTATCCAGCAAAGCTATCAATCAAATATGACAGTGTAATCAAAACATTCAAGTATAAACAGAAGCTAAAAGATTTTCCCAAAGTCAACCCTGCACTACAAAACATCCTGAAGGGAGTTCTGTGGACTGAGAACCAACAAGAATAGACAACAACTAGAGATTGACATATATGGCACAGCCTCCCAGAACTAAATCAACAGAAGGAAGATTTGAGAACAGAACAAAACTATAAGAACAAACTCAGAGAATCTGGGATGTCAGTCTATGATCAAAACAATTACAATGTAAATGAAGGGAAACACGTAGGAACAGAGACTCAGATGGTGAGAAGGTCAGGGAGATTACAGGATAAAATAGACTGCATTAAATAGAGGGAAAAGTTAATGGACTTTAAGGTTAACCTCAAAGAAAATGAACACTTCACAACATACCAAGAAAATGAAAATCCAAAAATATAGATACATTAAAACTATGAGGAAACTCACAAGAAAGAACACAAAAAGCATGAACTCAGCAAAAGCAGATAAATCTACAATAATCTACAAATCTACAAAAATAGACAAATCTACAATAGACAAATCTACAAATCTACAATTTTAATATTCCGTTTTCAAAAATGGATAGAACAACCAGAAAGAAACTTGACAAAGACACAGAAGAACTAAAAAATACAATCAGCCAACTGGACCTCATAGATGTGTACAGAGCATTCAACCCAACAACAGCAAAATACACATTCTTTTCCAATGCAGGTGGAACAAGTTCCAGAATAGACCAATCTTGGGACAAAAAATACCTCCATAAATTTACAAATACCAAAATACTACATACCACCTTCTCCGACCACAATGCTATCAAATCAGAAGTCAACAATAGGAAGAAGGAAATAAAGTCAAATACATGGAAACTGAATAACACCCTGTTGAAAAGCCGCTGAGTAGGAGATGAAAATAAATGTGAATTCAAAAAGTTCCTAGAAGCAAATGAGAACGAAAACACAACATACCAAAATCTTTGGGACGCACTGAAAGCAGTGCTGAGAGGACAATTAATTACAATAAATGCACACATCCAAAAAGAAGAAAGAACCAAAATTAACACATTAACACAGTATCTACAACAATTATAAACAGACTAACAGAAAGAACCTACAGCCACCAAAAGAAAAGAAATAATAAAGATTAGAGCAGAAATAAATGAGATAGAAAACAGAAAAACTATAGAAAGAATCAACAGGAAAAGAAGCTAGTTCTTTGCAAAGATTAACATAATTGACAGACCATTGGCAAAAATAACAAAAGAAAAGAGGGAGAAGACACAAATAACATGCATTAGAGACCACATGGGCTATGTCACAATGGAACCAAAAAAAAGTCAAAAGGATAATAACAGAATACTATGAAAAATTGTACTCCAACAAATTTGAAAACTTGGAAGTGATTAATACATTTTTAGAAAAATACGACCTACCAAAGAGTACACAGAGTGAAGTAGAAAACATGAGCAGACCCATAACAGAACAAGAAATTGATCAGGTCATCAAAAAACACCCAAGCAAAATAAGTCTAAGACCAGTTGACTTCATTGGTGAGTTTTACCAAACATTCTGTTTATCTCATTGTTGTTTTGCTTTGCATCTCTCTAAAGATAGCTCTGGTAGATTAGTGCTTACGAATCGGGCTGCTAACCTCAGGATCAGCCGTTCTAAACTACCAGATGTTCCACAGAAGAAAGATGAGGCTTTCTGCTCCCATAAAGATGTACAGCCTCAGAAACCCGTTACAGGGTCACTTTGAGTCAGAACCAACTCCACGACACATAACAACAACAACAATGGCTAGTGATCGTGAACATTTCTTCATATGTTTGTTGGCTGCCTGGATATCATCCTTGGTGAAGTATCTTTCCATGTCCTGTGCCCACTTTTTAATTCAGTTATCTGTCTTTTTCTTATAGAGGTGTTATAGTTTCCTATATATTTCAGAAATGAGTCCCTTGTCTGATGTGTTGTTGCAAAAGATTTTTCCCCATTCTGTGGGTTCCCTTTTTACTCTTTCGGCGAAGTTTTTTGATGTACATAAGTTTTTAATTTTTAGTATTTCCTAATCATTTATTTTGTCTACTTTTGTTGGTGTAGTTTTCAAAATATTTGGTAGTCTGTGTAGTCGCTGATTTGGTGTCCTCACATTTACCACTATTTTTTTTCATTTTTCATAGCAGAAAATATCAAAAAAAGGTAGGGATCTGTAGAGACTAGGATGCTCCTGCATTGCTGGCAGCATTGCAAAATGGTCCAACCTCTCTGGAAACAGTATGGCGCTTCCTCAGAATGTTGGAAATAGAAATATCAATGATCCAGCAATTCCTCTACTTGGTATATTCCCTACAAGAAATATGAGCCATAACACGAGTAGATATATGCACACCAATGTTCATAGCAGCACTATTTACAATAGCAAAAAGATGGTGACAGCATAAATGCCCATCAACTGAAGAATGGATAACCAAACTGTGGTACATACACACAATGGAATATTATGCCACCATGAAGAATAACAAGGAAGCTGCAAGCCACAGCATAACATGAATGAACCTTGAGAAAATTATGTTGAGTGAAATTAATCAGTCACAAAAGGAGAAATACTGTATAGGACCACTGCTGTAAAAGACTAAGAAAAAGAGCCCATACTAAAGGGGCGGAGGTAGTCTTTGCCGGTTACCAGGATGTAGGGGATGGGGTAAGGAGAAGGAGGGGAAGGTGAAGCACAGCCTAAGGATGAGACATAGGATACTTTGGGTGCTAAGGAGGGGTGCAATACACAGGAAGGGGGAGGGAAATGCAAGTACAAGGCGGATGGGAAAACAATTAAGCAGGTTTGCATGGGCTAAGTGGGACAGAGGTAAATAATGATATATGCACAATGATGTATACACAACCTTGCAACAGCAGGGCTCTGGGATACAGGGATTGAGACATAGTTGTAATAGGTAAAATGGGGGAAATAATGTTAAGATGTTTGGCTGTCTTTTGAATCTTGGTTTCCCTGGCATACCATTATAAAATAGACACTTGAGGGGGAGAGAAAGGAATAGCCAGAAATATCACCATAGAAAGCTTGTAAAGTCCATCTTCAGCCTACAACTGATTGGAATACCTAAAATGGGGCTACAATGTGCCCAGTGAAAGCGGCTTCCTGCTGAACCTCTGCATTACATAAGACCATAGGTGGAATCCTGAACCACATCCAGAATCTTCTGAGGTGAGAAATTTCCACTTGAAAGGATAAGCAGGCTATAGACTGGAGCAGCTAGAACAGAAGATACTTCTTGAAGAAAGACCAACAGGAAAAATACAAAACAATATAGCCAGTCCAACTGATTGCTACAAGAACAAGCAAGTTGCTCACCCAGAAGACATCAAGACAAGTGGTTGGGTACCCTCAGGGTAAACCCCCCTCCAGGACTAAAACTCAAAAGGAATACACTAGCAGACATGCACTCTGATTGGTGACCATGTCCATCACCAATAAGGGGAATTGAGGGAAAAACAGCAATGAAGCTGCGAGCTAAGCCCTACAAACATTCAACAGACTCCTGTGAACCTGGGCGGAGACCTGATTGGCCATCAGTGTGGCAAGACCTGGGGATTCTTGGGCCCAGAATCAGTGACATAGCCACAGAGGATTAGGGTGGAGAGTAAAGTGTCCAGCTGATAAGAAGAGAGGGCCTATGCATAAGAACACTCACGCCTACAGATAATACGCACTTGAGCTGGCTTCAATGACTGGATGATCAGAGCTCAACTAGAAGAAAAAAGAGTAATCTGATACAATTTGATGAACTTGACCTACACCTATGGATGCAATAGCTCAAAAGAGGGAACAAATCTTTATAGAGAGGATAATTCACGCCCCCTCCATAAACAGAGTAGACAGGGATGGGCAACTTGGACTTTGGCTACCCAAAACAGGAGGGCTACAAAGGCAAGAAGTGACTGGCTTACAAGCTTTCAAGAGGGAGCTTAGATCCATAGGAAGGTACAATCTCTACTGAGTAGTATCCAATCTGTCTGGGTGGGGTTGATGAAAGGAGATGGGGATAGGTCTTTCGTGGTACAATAGTGAGTAATTGTTATCAGGACTTAGTGTGAGGGTAGGAAAAGTAAAGGCAGACATTTTGTAGCAAAATGAGGGGAGTGATTGACTTTGCAGTCCAGGAGCGGGGAGGTTCCTTGGACCATCAAGGGAGAAGAGCAGAGTGTGAGACCCTATCCAGTGAAATAGTGATGCTAGAGATGAAGGCAGAGATGATGACATGGAGAGATGGAGCAGCTGGGAACTGTAGACCCAGAGAGGGAGAGGGGCTTTGTGCTGATGTCTAGGGGGCAGGCTTGCAGGGTATACCCTTTGATGCATGGAGGACATTGTAACCATAGCAATGAAACGATACATGATAGGTGAATGTAAAGCTAATGTTTTCCTATGTATACTATCACATAATTCACAATAAAACATTTTTAAAAAGAGGGAGAAGACACAAATAACATGCATAAGAAACCACTTGGGTTGTCACAACAGAACCAATGGAAAGAAGAATAATAACAGAATACTATGAAGAGTTGTACTCCAACAAATATGAAAACCTAAAGGAGATGGAAAATATGTTTCAGAAAAATGTGACAAACCTAAATTACACAGAGTAAAGTAGAAACTTGAAGAAATCCATAAAAGAAGAAATCCATCAGGTCATCAAAAGACTCCTAACCTGGTGTGGCTACAAAAACAGAAGATATTTCCTGAAAAGAAGACCAGAATTAAAAAGAAAAGAAAAGCAGGCTGTTTGGCTTTTACAAGAACAAGCAAGATGTTCACCTGGGATCCCTCAAGGCCCTTCAGGACAAACCCCCTTCTAAGACTGAAACAAAGAGAATACATGAGCAGGCTTGTAAGTGCATTCATTAGTGATCGTGTTGGTCAACTTGTGAGTGGATGTTGGGGAAAGTCAGTAATGAAGACAGGGGCTGTGTTCAATCATGTTCCATAGACTCTTGTCAACCATGAGATGAGAGAGAGAAGAGGAAGGGCTGATTGGTCTGTAGTTTGGGAAGACTTGGGAACAATGATGTAGCCATGGTGAACTAGAGCTGAGAGTGAAGCCTCCAGCTAATATGAAGTGAGGGGAAGCATGCAAGAATGCCCAAACTTTCAGACAGTACCCATTTGATCTAGCGTGAATGGATTGATGATCAGGACTGGACTAGAGGAAAATAAAGAAATTAGATGTAGGAAGCAAGTGTAAATTGCTACAATAAGATGAACTTGGCCTTTACTTATGTGTCAGTAGCTCCAAATACCAACCAAGATGGAAGGAGTATTAACATCAAGGTTCAAATCCCCTCAGTACACAGGATTGATAGGGAGAGTCAACTTAGACATTGGGTATCTAAAAATGGGGATTTATAAAGGCACAAAGGAACTGGCTTACAAATTATCAATAGGGATTTTATTTTCAGGGTGAGGGAAGAGGGTAGAATTCTCACTGAATAGTTTTTATCTTGTCAAGATGGGTCTGGTGAAAGGAGATGCAGATGAGATTCTTTGGATTTAGAAGTGAGGAATTGTTAACATGACTAATTGCAATTGTCACAACTGTATAGGTAGACATTATATAACAAAAAGGGGGGGGATAGTTAATCATTCATTCCAGTAACAGAGGACCCTAGGACCATTAGGAGAGAAGAGCATCAGTGGAACATGGGATCCTAACCAGAGAAGCAGCAACACCAGAGATGGAGGCAGAGGAGATGATATGGAGAGATACAGCAGCTGAGGACCCTAGACTCATGGAATGAGAAAGGCTGTGTGCTGGTGGGCAAAATGTGCCCTTTGGTTGTTTAAATGATCATATATTCTTGTATGTTTTTGTGTACATCAAAAAAAAAAAAAGGGCGGGGGGGCGGAAATAGAGGCACATACCGTTAACTGATGGCACAAGGAGGGGATTGTAATCCTTGCAATGAAACAAAATATGATTGGTTGAGTGCAAAACTGATGTTCTGATATGTAATCTATCACTCAATACACAGTAAGAGCTTTAATTTTTTCTTAAAAGAAGCTAATTAATCAAGAATGAAAAATAGAATTGTCAGTATTTTTTAATTATACAATTCTATAATTTAAAATTTTGTTGTTGTTAAGTGCCTTAGAGTCAATTATGACTCATAGCAACCCTGTATAGAGTTTTCAGAGGAGCGGCTGCTGAGTTTGAGTACCCAACCTTAGGGTTCAAACCAGCCTTTTGGTAAAGTACTTATTCTACAAGTGCCAAATATTTTACTCCAGAATATTGAAAGTCAAAATGATAATTTAGAAAACAACCTTAGGAACAGGACCTAATACCTAAGTATGTAATATAGAGCTAATTTATATGCAAATTACCTCAAATCATGCACTAACAATTTTGGTAATTCAAATTTGGGAGTATTTCAACATAATGTGTTCACAAATATTTCATTAGATAACTAAGTCAAGGCATATACAAAAGTTTACATAATTAAATGCATAAGCAAATACATTTTTTATTCCAGTTTGCAAAGAAACAAAATACGTGAATTTTCCTTTTTTCCCCCCAATCAAACATTGCTATTGTTGTTATTGTTAAGTTCCATCAAGTCTATTCCTACTTAAAGCGACACTGTATAGGGTTTCTGATGAGCGGCTGGTAAGCTTGAACCGCTGACCTTGAGATGCAAACTGACCTTGCAGTTCAGCGCATTAACTGGCAGCGCCACACCAAATGTTAGATTTTATATAACATTTTGGTTTTTTTCTAAAAGAAGATTCACAAAACACTCTACATTTCAAAACTTTTCTAATGTATTTACCTATAGTTTTTTCTTCGTAAATGTGTTGTTGGTACATGAATAAAAAAATCCCTATTAGACATTTATACTGGTTCTTAATTACAGAGCACAGATTCCACTGAGAAGAGATCTCTGGGTGCTAAAAGCTAATCAGATAATCTCAGAAAGTCCCTTATGACTGCCATTTAACAATTAATCATGCATTAACCATAAATTAAGCATTCACTCTCTGTCAACCTTAGAGTAGTTTGGAGTTGCAGTCTTGCTATTTACAATTTTGACCTGTCACTAGTCGATTCAGCCCACATACAAAAAATGAAAGTTTAAATGATTAATACAGATACTCCCAGGGTTAGGAACATCCCACAGACAACTCCTACTTGCCCTTTAAGCATGACTTTTATCCAATTCTAACTGATTCTGACACGGATCGCAAAGTGAAATAGGGACAGATATGAATTCTTACAATTTTGGCAATTTGTCACAAATAACTGAAATAGGAAAACTTATAGTTCAAAGTCCTAGAATGGGAGTCTTGAAAAAAGGCACAGTGAGCCTGATGTCTGAGACTGGATTGTTGTCAGGGTTGTAGAGAATCACACACATTCAAAGAAACATAGTCATCCATCTTTGAACTGGACTCCATCATCTTTGAGTGGGTTTGCACTATTTTGACTCAAAATCTGATTTATATTTATGCAAATGTGATCTCAATGTTAACCAATTTAACCAATACCTGCTCTCAACAAGCTGCATCACAGTCACCTTCAATTTCTGCACAATCAGCTTTTTTTTTTTTTTTAAGTGTTTGTTGTAAATTGAGTGACAGTTTCCATGGTGGAACATCAGTTTTACACTCATCCTGTCATATTTGTTTCATTGCAATAAATACAGTTTCCTGCATGCTTCATCATACAACCCTGTCTCACACCTTTCCCAATTTTAAAACTTTCAGTGTTCCCATGTTCTGTTCGAACAACTGCTTCTTGGTCTAGGTACAGATTTCTTA
>NW_006408732.1:1595585-1598893 GCF_000296735.1 Chrysochloris asiatica
GGTTGGCCCAGGATCGAACATTGTTTCGTTCTGCTGTGCATGGAGTCGCTATGAGTCGGTTCCGACTCGATGGCACCTGACAACAACAACAACAGCATGCTTCATCATTCAAAAGTATTTGCTTCTATTCCCTCTGTTGTTGTTTTTTCGGATGTTCACCCAAACACTCAGGAATATACAATCATTCAAACAGCCAAAGGGCCTATTCTGCAAGCCTGCCCCTCCTCCACCCCAGGCCTGCCAGCACACATCCTCTCTCCATCTGAGTCTAGAGTCCTCAGTTGCTCTGTCTCTCCATGTCATCATCTGTGCCTCCATCTCTGGTGTTGCCAGCTCTCTGGATAGAGACTCCCACTCTGGGACTGTAAGATCAACCACTCACCCCTTTTTGCTACAAAACTTCTACCTTTATAGTTGTGACAGTCACAATTAGTCATGATAACAATTACTCACTATTGAACAATTACTCACTATTGAATCATGAGAGTCTTGTCCCCATCTCCTTTCACCAGACCTGTCTAGACAGGATGAAAACCACTCAGTGGGGATTCTACCTTCCCCCAAACACTCTGAATCTAAACTCCCTCTTAAAAACTTGTAAACCAGTTCACTTCGTGCCTTTACAGCCCCCCCCCCATTTTATGTAGCCAATGTCTAAGTTGTCCATTCCTATCAACCCTGTGTACAGAGGGGATGGGAATGATCCTTGCTATAAAGATTATTTTTCTCAAGGTTTATATTTTAAAATACTATATACATAAGTATAAGTCAAGTTTTTGTAGTGATTTACACTTGCTTTTCCTCTTTTCCTTCCTCCAGTCAGGTTCTGAAAATTCAGCCATTGAAGCTAGGTCCAATGGGCACTATCTGCAAGTTTGGGCGCCCTTGTGTATATCCCCTCACTTTGTATCAACTGGATACTTCACTCTCAGCTCTAGCCCTCCATGGCCATGTCCGTGTCCATGGGCTCAGGAGCCCCCAGGTCTCATCATACTTCAGGCCAACCAGCTCTTACCACACTCCAGGTTGATGGGGTCTATATAACTTGGTCGAACTCAGCCCACCTCATCATTGATTCTTTTCCCCCACTTCCTCTCACCAGCAGACCAACTTGGTCTCCAGCAAGCTTTTATGCCTGTTTGTGTATTCCCTTTGAGTTTCAGTCTTGGGAGGGGGTTTGTCCAGAAGGGACTTGATTGATTGCCTTTGATGGCTCCCCAGTGAACAACTTGCTTGTTCTTGTAGTAGCCAATCAGACTGCTGTTTTTGTTTTTGTTTTTACCTGATGGACTTTTTTTTTCAAGAAGTATCTTCTGTTCCTCTAGCTGCTCTAGACTGGTCTGCTTATCTTGTCAAGTGGGAATTTTCCATCTCAGAAGGGTCTGGATGGGGATCAGCATTCCACCTAAGGTTTTATACCCTACAATAACTCTGCATGAAGTGTCTTTCACTGGCATCCTTTTTAGGTATTCCAAGTTCTAGCACCCCTTTTAGGTATTCCAATCAGTTATAGGCTGAAGGTGGGTTTACAAGCTTCCTATAATCATGTTTATGGTTATTCCTTTCTATCCCCCTCAAGTGTCTATTTTACAATAGTAGGCAATTTTACAAAAGTAGGCAAGGGAAACAAATAATCATAAGATAGTAAAGCATCTTAACATTATTTCTCCTCTCTCACCCATAAAGACTATGCCTCAGTCCCTGTGTCACAGAACCCTTTTGTTCCAAGGTTGAGCATACATGCAAGCCTGTGTTCTCCTATCTACCTTATTCTTCTGTCCTCCCCCTTCTTGTGTATTGCCCAATCCAACACCCTAACTGTGATGTGTCTAGCCCCTACCCTGTGCTCTACCATCTCCTCCCTCCCCCTTAGCCCCACTCTCCCAGTAACCAAGAAAGAATTTTTCCTTTTTTCATTTTTTTAAACTTTTGTGTGCGTATCTTTTCTTAAGCTTTTACAATAATGGTCTTATGCAATATTCTTCCTTTAGTGACTGACTAATTTTACTCGTATAATGTCCTCAAGGTTCATCCATGTCATGTGCTGGTTTACAGCTTCCTTGTTATTCTTCAAGGTAGTATAAAATTCCTTTGTGTGTATATGCAACAGTTTGTTTATCCATTCTTCCATTCATAGGCACTTAGGCTATCTCCAACTTTTGCTGTTGTGAATTGAGCTATGAACATTGCTGTGCATATATCTACTCATGTGAAGGCTAATATTTCTGGTAGATATATACCAAGTAGAGAAATTGTTGGATCATATGGTATTTCTATTTCCAACTTTCTGTGGCAGTGCCATACTGTTTTCCAAAGTGGTTGGACTGTTCTACAATCTCAGCAGCATTGTAGGAGGGTCCAAGTATCTCCATATCCTCTCCAATATTTATTGTCCTCTCCTTCTTTGAACTTTGCTGTGATTGCTTGTTTGATATGCATCTCTCACTTAACAACAAGAAGCAAAAATGGCTAATGGGAGTCCTGGTGTGGCACTGTGGGTTAATGCTCCAAATTGCAAAGCTGTTTGAACTACAAGGTCAGTGGATCAAGCTCACCAGCTGCTCCTCAGAAACACTATACAGAGATCACTATGGCACTTGACGGCACTTAACAACAATAATGATGGCAAATGATCGTGAACATTTCTTCATGTTTGTTGGCTGCCCAAATGTCTTCCGTGGTGAAGTGTCTGTTTACGTCCTGCGCCCATTTTTTTTTTTTTTTTTTTTAATTTGGGTGATTTTCTTGTAGAGATGATGCAATTTCCTATATGTTTTGGAAATGAGTCCCTTGTCTGATATGTCATTGCAAAAGATTATTTCCCATCTTGTGGGCTCCCTTTTTACTCTTCTGGTAAAGTCTTAATGATGCACTAACATTCCAATTTTTAGTATGTCCCAATTATCTATTTTGTTTTCTTCTGTTTGTGTATTTTTGCAATGTTTACTAGTCTTCATATGTCCTGTATTGTTGTTGTTGTTATCAGGTGCCATAGAGTCAGAACCAACTCATAGTGACCCCACGCACAGCAGAACGAAACAATGTCTGATCCTGGGCCAACCTCACTGTCCCTACCACACTTGACGCCATCAATGATGCCACCTAGCCGATCCACCTCATTGGGGGGGGGTCTTTCTCTTTTTCTCTGATGCTCCATCTTATCCAGCATGACATCCTTCTCCAGTGACTGTTCCCTCCTGACAACATGTCCAAAGTATGAGAGACTAAGTTTAGCCATCCTGGCCTCCAAGGAGCACTCTGGCTGCACTTCTTCCAAAACAGATCTATTGGTTCTTTTGGCAGTCCAT
>NW_006408732.1:1600047-1638161 GCF_000296735.1 Chrysochloris asiatica
TTGGACTTCCTCTTTGAGTATCATTGGCTCTTGATCATATGGTATCTCTTGAAAAGGTTGAATGTTAACCATTTCCTTTTGGTACAATGACTCTGTGTATTCCTTCCATCTTTTCTTGATGCATTCTGCATCATCCAATAATTTGCCCAAAGACTCTATCAATAAAGAAAATTGGAAGTTGTCAAAAATGAAATGGAACACATCAACATCGATATCTTAGGCATTAGTGAACTGAAATGGACTGGTATTCGTCATTTTGAATCTGGCAACCACATGGTTTACTATGCTGGGAATGACAAATTGAAAAGGAATGGTGTTGCATTCATTGTCAAAAAGAACATATATAGATCAGTCATGAGGTACAATGCTGTCTGTGATAGCACAATATCCATGTGCCTACAGGGAAGCCCTACAGCACCCGGTATTCTCAGGCAGTCTCCCATCCAAGTACTGACCAGGCCCAACCCTGCTTAGCTTCCAAGATCAGACGAGATCGATACCTTTGAGTTGTGGTGTTGGAGGAGAATACTAAAAGTGCCATGGACTGCCAAAAGAACCAATAGATCTCTTTTGGAAGAAGTGCAGCCAGAGTGCTCCTTGGAGGCCAGGATGGCTAAGCTTCGTGTCTCATACTTTGGCCATATTGTCAGGAGGGAACGGTCACTGGAGAAGGATGTCATGCTGGGTGAGATGGAGGGTCCGAGAAAAAGAGTAAGACCCCAAACGAGATGGATCAGCCAGGTGGCATCATTGATGGCGTCAAGTGTGGCAGCGGTAGTGAGGTTGACTCAGGATCGGACATTGTTTCGTTCTACTGTGCATGGGGTCGCTATGAGTCGGTTATGACTCAATGGCACCTGACAACAAAAACAGCAACAGGGAAGCCCAGTTAATACCACTATTATTCAAATTTATGCACCAACCACTGAAGCCAGTGAGGATGAAATAGAAGAATTGTACCAACTTCTTCAATCTGAAATCCATCAAACATGCACATCAAGATGTATTGCTCATTAATGGTGATTGGAATGCAAAGGTTGGGAGCAAAGAGGACGGACCAGTAGTTGGCAAATTTGGCCTTGGTGATAGAAATGATGCTGGAGAACAAATGATAGATTTCTGCAAAACCAATGATTTGTTCATTTCAAATACCTTCTTTAGACAACATAACAGAGGACTATATACATGGACCTCACCAGATGGAACACATAGAAATCAAATTGACTACATTTGTGGAAAGAGAAGATGGAAAAACTCCATATCATCAGTGAAAACAAGGCCGGGGGCAGACTGTGGAACCGACCATCAATTACTGATGTGCAAATTCAAACTGAAGCTGAAGAAAATGAAAACAAGTCCAAGAGAACCAGAATATGACCTTGAATTTATCCCACCTGAATTTAGAGATCATCTGAAGAACAGATTTGGTATATTAAACACTAAAGACTAAAGACCAGAAGAGTTGTGGGATGACATCAAGAATATCATATGTGAAGAGAGCAAAAAGTCATTAAGAAGACAAGAAAGATAGGAAAAGGTTAAAATGGATGTCAGAAGATACTCTGAAACTTACTCTCCAGCGTAGAGAAGCTAAAGCAAATGGAAGAATTGAAGAGGTCCAAGAGCTGAACAGAAAATTTCAAAGATCAGATCGAGAAGATAAAGCCAAATACTATAATAAAATATGCAGGGATTTGGAATTAGAAAACCAGAAAGGAAGAACACGGTCATCATTTCTCAAGCTGGGGGAATTGAAGAAAAAATTCATGCCTCAACTTTTGTTATTGAAAGATTCTCTGGGCATGTCCTGTATTAGAGCTTTTAAATTTGTCCCTATTTTTTCATTGATGACCTTTATAATTCTGGGATTCACATTTAGGTCTTTAATACATACTGAGTTGGTTTTTGTATACGGTCTTTTGCATATCGATTTCCAGTTCTGACAGCACCATCTATTGAAGAGACTTTCTCTTCACCATACAAAGTTATTAAGCTTTTTGTCAAAGATGTGGGTGGGTTAAATTCTGGATTCTCAACCCTATTACATTGATATATGTTTTTCACTGTGCCAATACCAGACTGTTTGGACCATTATTGTTGTTGTTGTTGTTAGGTGCCATTGAGTCAGTACTGACCCATAATGACCTTATGCACAGTAGAATGAAGCACTATCCGATCTGGGGCCTACTGTTGCTACTCTTGAGTCCATCAATGCTGCCACTTGGCCATTCCATCACGTTGGGGGTCTTTTTCTTTTTCTATGACCCTCCATCTTACCAAATATGATATCCTTCTCCAGCAACTGGAGAATATGTCAGGAGGTCCCTCCTGACAATATGTTGTAAGTATGAGAGACAGAGTTTGGCCTATTTGGTCTCCAAGGAGACCTCTGGCTACACTTCTTCCAAAACGGATCTATTGGTTCTTTTGGCAGCCCATGGCACTTTCAATATTCTCCTCCAACACCATAACTCAAAGGCATCAATTCTTCTATGGTCTTCCTTATTCACTGGCCAGCTTTCATACACATATGAGATTATTGAAAATACCATGTCTTGGGTCAGGCGCACTTTAGTCCTGAAACTGACATCTTTGCTCTTCAACACTTAAAAAGGTCTTGTGCAGCAGATTTGCTTAATGCAAGACATCATTTGACTGCTGCTTCTATGAATGTTGATAGTTGATCCAAGAAAAATGAAGTCCTTGACAACTTCAATCTTTTCTACATTGATAAGAATGTTGTTTATTTGTGCAGTGGTGAGGATTTTTGTTTTCTTTACATTGAGATGTAATCCATACCAAAGGCTGTGCTCTTTGATCTTCACCAGTAAATGTTTTAAATCCTCTTCACTTTCACAAGCAAGGTTGTATCATCTGCATATCACAGGTTGTTAATGAGTCTTCCTCCAATGCTGATGCAACTTTTTTCTTCATATAACCCAGCTTTTCAGATTATTTGCTCAGCATCCAGGTTGAATAAGTACGGTGAAAGAATACAACCTTGTCACACACCTTTTTTTAATTTTAAAACTTTCAGTGTTCCCATGTTCTGTTCGAACAACTGCCTCTTGGTCCAGGTACAGATTCCTCATGAGCACAATTAAGCATTCCGGAATACTCATACTTCACAATGTTGTCCATAGCTTGTCATGATCCACACAATCAAAAGCCTTTGCATAGTCAATAAAGCACAGGTAAACATCTTTCTGATATTCTCTGCTTTCAGCCAAGATCCATAGACATCAGCAATGATATCCTTCATTCCACAGCCTCTTCTAAATCCAGCTTGAGCCTATGGAAGTTCTCTGTCAATATATGATTGTAGCCATTTCTGTATTACCTTTAGCAAAACTTTACTCACATGGGATATCAAAGAGAGTCGGAACTGACTCAATGGCATCTAACAACAACAAAATGCTGTGTAAAGAAGGTATTTGAAATGAACAAATCATTGAATTTGTAGAATTCTATCATGCATTCTCTAGCATCATTTCTATCACCAAGGCCATATTTTCCAACTACTGATCCTTCCTCTTTGCTCCAAACCATTGCATTCAAATCACCAGTAATGATCACTGCATCTTCATTGCATGTCTGATCAATTTCAGATTGAAAAAGTTCATAGAATTTTTCTGTTTCATTCTCACTCGTTTTAGTGGTTGGTGCTTAAATATGAATGATAGTGGTATTGACAGAGCTTCCCTGTAGGCACGTGGATATTTTCCTATCACAGAGAACGTTGAACCTCATGACTGATCTGGATACGTTCTTTTTGACAATGAATGCAACACCATTCCCCTTCAATTTGTCACTCCCAGCATAGTAAACCATGTGGTTGTCAGATTCAAACTGGCCAATACCAGTCCATTTCAGCTAACTAATGCCTAATATATCAATGTTTAAGCATTCCATTTCATTTCTGACAACTTCCAGTTTTCCCAGATTCTTACTTTGTACATTCCATGTTCCAATATTCAATGGATGTTTAGAGCTGTTTCTCTTCATTTTGAGTTGTGCCCCATCAGTAAATGAAAGTCCCGTGGGCTTTACTCCATTCGTATCATCACAGTCAACTCTACTCTGAGGAGCCTGCTCTTTCCTATTTGCAATTTGAGTGCCTTCCTACCTGAGGAGCTCATTTTCCAGTACTGTAACTTACAGTGTTTCTCTGATATTCATGAGGTTTTCAATGACTAAACAATTGGAAGTAGTTCATCACTCCTTTTTTCACCACTCGTATGTCATACTATGGTGGCTTGTGAGTTGCTGCGATTCTGAAAGCAATGCCACCAGTATTTTAAAAACCAGAAGGGTTACCCATGGTGGACAGGTTTCAGAAGAGCTTCCAGATGAAGACAAACTAGAAAGAAGGAGTGACAGTCTGTGATAGCACCCCAATAATCTCCACCTCCTGGTATGCATACTTTTGTGTACTCCCCTCTCTTTCATGTGATTTGCTTCCAAATAAATAGCACTTCTATTATTATGTTTAAAAGATTGTGATGTTGAGTCTGCCTGTAGACTCTCTATATTGCCTTTTTGACAATCATCTTGGAGAGATTACCCCAAACCCAACAAGGTAAGAAATTGAGGGCAGCCTGTGGCTAACAGAAAATAACTGAATCCAGACAATATTTATATAAGCTTGGAAGCAAATTATTTGTCATATGAGTTCTCATATCCAATTCATATTCTGACTCAGAAGAAAAAACAACAATTGCAGCGTATTTTGAACCACCAAGTTTTGGGATAATATATTCTGCAGCAATAAATGATTTATGTATCAAACAATCTTGTATAGTCAAATTGATAAAAAAAATATATATATATTTCATTAAAATTTTACCTAAATTTTATGTCATTTCATATTTATGAACATTTTTTCCTTGTAGAATCCTTGAATTCTTCCTCTCCTTAATGTCTGTATTTTTAGTATTTCTTTGAACTTCTGTTTCTGCCTTTCTAGCCATTCTTAATTTCATTTTATTGATTTTTTTCTGTGACTAAATCATGACAGTGCTAAGGGTTTGCTTCTCCCTTTTCCTTCTCTTCTACTCTCTTAGAATTGTCCTTTGATTTTTCTATGCCAAGTACACAACACATGTATTTATTTTTTTACTAGGCATCTCTACTTAGATTTCTCTACTTCAAACTCAACATGTGTGAAAATGAAATACAATATTATCCCATGAGAAAATTTTTCTCTCAATAACTCTGTCTGATTAATTTTTAAATCCTTGGCAATTCTGTCTCTTATACACAAACATTGTCTTCCATAATTACTGCCTCAGTTTTGGTTCAAACCAACATTATTTTGACTAAATTATTTCAATATTGCCTGATGCAAAATTCACTAACTTAATGATCATTCTCTGAACTTCCATCTATTCTCTTTTCTGCTGGAGGGTAGATTATCCTAAAATAAATATGATAATTTATAGCCTTACCTAAAATTCTTCAACAATTCCTAATACCTACAGATGCTCCTTGTTTATCCTTTTGTTTTGTCTTTTCCAACCACTCTTCTACCCTATTGACACCACCAAACTATTTATTGTTGTTGCTGTTAAGTGCTGTCAAGTCAGTTCTGACTCCTAGCAACTCCATATAAGGTTTTCAAGGAGCAACTTATGGGTTTGAATCACTAACCCTGTGGCTAACAGTACAGTGCCAATCATACAGTTCCATACCAGAACTCCAAACTAGTTAGTTGCCTGTTAATATGAATTCCATTTTCCCCACACCCTATTACTTGAAAAGCTGCTTGACAACCCAGGTCTTCTATCACTTCTCAGTTTAGCTCAGTTAATACATATGGAAAATTTCCACAGTATAGTATGGAGTTAAGTCCCAGAGGAACTTGTAATATAATGGAGTGTTAGAACATTTAAAAAGTCATGGCAAAATTGAAAGGATATGCAGACCAGTCTGGAGTGACTACAAGACCAGAAGGAAAACAAACAAGCAAACAAAAATCAAAAACAAAAATGGCAGATTATTTAGCTATTAGAAGAACAAGCAAGCTGTTTGCCTGGGATCCATCAAGTCTCTTCAGGACAAACCTACTTCCAAGACTGAAATTTAAAGGAACACACTAGCAGGTATTCAAGCTCACTGGTGACCACATTGTCCTACTTGTGAGTGGAAGTGAGAGAAAGGCAGCAATGAAGACATGGCGGCTGAGTTCAACCATGTATCATAGACTTCTGTAGACCCTGAGATGAGAAAGAGAAGAGAAAGGGCTGGCTGGCTGCTTCGAACTTGGGGAGATTTGGGAATTCCTGAGCCCATGGACATTGGTCTAGTCACGGTGGGCTAGAGCTGAGAGTGAAGTGCCCAGCTGATATGAAGTGGGGGAAGGCACACTAGAATGCCCAAATTTGCAGATAGTACTCATTTGACCTAGATTGGATGGCTTGATGACCAGAACTTGACTAGAGGAAGATAAAGAAGTTTGACACAGGAAGCAAGTGTGAATTGTTACAATTTGATGAACTAGACCTTTACTTATGGATGTTGTAGCTCAAAATATCAACTGAGAGGGAAGGAGTCTTCACAATGAGGATCAAATCTATCCCTTCAGTAAACAGGATTGATAGGGAGGGCCAACTTAGACACTGGCTACTTAAAATGGCAGGAGGTGAGGCTATAAAGGCATGAAATAACTGACTTACAAGTTCTCAAGAAGGATTTTAGTTTCAGAATGAGCAGGGAAAGGTAGAATCCCCAGTGAATAGTTTTCCTCTTGTCAAGATGGATCTGGTAAAAGGAGATGAGGATACAATTATTTTGATTCAATAGTGAGTAATTGTTATCATAACTAATTATGATTGTCACAACTGTAAAGGTAACAAGTTGTGCAACAAAAAGAGGGAATAATTCATCTTTCATTCCAGGAACAGAGGACCCTAGGATCATCAAGAGAGAATAGCATGAGCAGAACATAGGATCCTAACCAGAGACGCAGCAACACCAGAGATGGAGGCAGAAGTGATGACAAGGAGAGATAGAGCAGCTGAAGACTTTAGACTCCTGGAAAGAGAAAGGCTGTGTGCTGGTGGGCAGGAGGCTAGCTTGCAAAATGTGCCCTTTGATTGTTTAAATGATTATATATTCCTGTGGTTTTTTTGTGTACATCAGAAAGAAAGAGAGAGAGGGAAAAAAAAGAGGGAATAGAGGCAAGTACTGTTAATGGGTGGAGAGGATTGTAATCACTGCAATGAAACAAAATACGATTGAGCATAAAACTGATATTCTACCATGTAAACTCTCACTCTAGTCACAATAAAATTAAATAATAATAATAATGTCATGGCAACACCAAGCCCAGAATTCTGTAGGAATTGAAAGAAAACATCCTGTAAGAGATTTTACCATCAGTTATGAATGTGCATGGATGAGTAGAATGATTGAGTTATTACAAACTGTTTAGTAATTTTGTGTTTTCTTCCTTTTGTTCCTTTTTTACACCTTCCAACAATGAGTTGACCACTCACTATTATGACTGTTATGTTTCCATTTTTATACTTTGTACCTTCAAACATTCAACATTTGTTTTTATGACTGTATTCCTTATTTGATTGCAAGTTTTTGAAATATAGGACTAAATTTGATTTATCCCTGTGACTCAATAATTGCTTCTTCTTTTATTTAAAGTAAGATTTGTTAAGGAAGCAGTTCATTATGATAAAATGAAGGTTATATACAGTAAAGTAAAATAGTTTAAATATACAATTCAATTAGTTTAATAATTGCTCTCTAAATAAATTTACTATGCAATCTTATAGCAACTATCTGTGATTTTATATATAAAATTCTATGCACAAGAGTAAGCCCTATACACTCGTATTATGTAAAGAGTAAGCCCTATGCACTCATATTATGTAAACATTGTGCTTTCTCATTTTAAATAAATCAATAAGTACAACAAAAGTTAATTTTTATGGTATAATTTCATTGGGGGAAAAATAAATGTCTATATCTGAAGTAAAAGTTAGCAATGTTACAGTATACTGGAAACTTGCTTGAAATGCTAAAGAATAATAACCTGGTATCCTAGAATCGAGATGGGTAAACAATCTTAAAATCAAGATAGACTCAATTGGCATTTGCGATTTTATTTAGTAACTTTTTGTTAAAATGCTTAACAATCAAAGTATCACTAACTTTGTGTTAACCACAACTTCGGAAATTATTAACAAGTAGACGATTTCCTGTGCTAAAAATCACCTATAAAATTTCGGGCTGGTCTTTTGCCAATCACTTAGCCAATTAATTACCCTACAGTAAATGATTGGCATTGGATCAAGTAAAGTCTCATTGATATGCAAGACCACCCTATCAGAGAGAAGACAAGGAAAAAAAAAAACAAAAAAACAATACAATAAGATGCTAAGATAAAAAGAAAGCTAGTGAAAATGGGCCAATATATCTTTCATACGTTTTGGATTCTTTCAAATATCTAAAGATACTAGTCTCACCTGAGTAATCAGAATTGGCAAAGAGACTCATCCTGCAGATGGATCAGACCAATATCATCTGAGAAGGAAGCAGAGACCGTAGCTGCCATGCAGGTGTTTGGTACTGGGTTTGCCCTCAAACAGAAGGTAGCCTTGGGTGATAGTAGTGCAATAAAAGAAATGAATTAGTGATATAAATCATAATTTTTTCAGAGTGATACATTGTCAATTTCCCATTCGAGATAAACGAACATTGGCAACCATTATACTCTGGGGTTGATCACTCTTCAATTTATAATCCATTTTTGTTATAATGAAATGTTTGATTTAAAAAAAGTATAGAAAAATGCTGTTATGTAGTGTACTTTTCATCTTGAGGAAACAATACAAAAATGGTTGATTTTGCTCATTTCTCTCTCTGTATCATCAAGCACTGCCATTCTTGAAGAGAGGCATTATTCACCTTTATTATTTAGAATTTGGGTGAAAATTCACTGTTATTCGAACCTTTATGTATAAATTCTTCCTGTTCTTTAAATATGTTTAATTTTAATAAAGTCACTGGAAGTCAGAATGTGTTCTATAGAATGAATCTATTCTTTATATCCAAGTTATTCTAGAATGAGAACTACAAAGATATTTGGATGGATAGATTTTTATGGTTTTCATGTCTTTCATCTTCCTTTTATAATCAGAAAACATAAATTGCATTAAATAATTTTCTTTTTAAGAAATACAAACACAATTGCATTCCTTAGTTAATGTAAAATGGCAGCAGAATCTGTGCATTCTTGGTTGGGAAGTGAGATTAGGATACTGTCATACCTATGACAAAACTGCATTAAAAATTAAATTAATTGTTATATTGATTTCAATCAAATTACAGAGGTCTGGCCCCCAAAAGACAGACATATCTATGACAAAAGGGAAAATTCTTGTCTCCCTCCTTGTACTCCCCTGAATCTCCCATCACAAACACCAGGGGGAATGTCTTCTAATGATAAAGTGAGTAAAGGGAATTACCTGCCTAGTGTAGAAAGTGGAAGATTTGAGTTCAGAACAAGTATTCATCGATTCAGGAATGAGGTCAAATGTTTCTGATCAGCATTTCCCAGGAACACCGTTCATCCTTTTAAAATCCAGATTTGTGACATGCTGCTTTTTAGTGAGATGTGAACAACAACAACAAAATTAACTTTATGATAAAATAATTGATGAGAGCTGTTTTGATTGAAAATTCCAGTTTTTCAGAGGAAATTTCACATCATTTGAGTGATCCAGTGAAAAAGAATGCCAAATGGATGAAAATAGCAGTTTAGAAAAAAGAACTTGGTTCAAAAGATGGAGACCTGTGTTCTTTATGGGCCATAAAACAAGAAGCCTGATATATCTTGCAAACTCTGATTTCTTATGAATGAAATGTGAACAGGTATCTGCTAGTGACTATGAAGTACCAGACACCCTCCTATACACTGTGGATGATACCAAAGAGTGGAAGCAATGGTGATGCCTATTTAGTATCTGTCCTATGTACCCTAACAATTTCCAAAGGATACAAGGAGAGTAAAGTACAGCATAAATAATGCACAAGCCATGCCTAAGAATTAGAGTGTTCACTATTAACAGTATTTCCAGAATTGGGATATATTCACTCTAAATGAATATAGTTATTGAGGTGGGGAGACATTTTAGTACACTTACATATAATTATATAAATCATCAAGAATTATGGATCATGAATGAACTGCTACGACAAACTAGTCCTCAACTATCTGGCTGACTGGTTGGAAGAGATCCATATTTGTGCCCGTCCCAAAGAGAAGTGACCCAAAAGAATGCGGAAATCATTGGACAATATCTTTAATATCCCATGTGAGTAAAGTTGTATTAAGATAATACAGGAACGGCTGCAAGCATACATTGACAGAGAACTCCCAGAGGTTCAAGCTGGATTCAAAAGAGGCCATGGAATGAGGGATATAATTGCTGATGTCTGATGGATCATGACTGAAAGCAGAGAATACCAGAAAGATGTTTACATGTGCATTATTGACTACACAAAGCTTTTGATTGTGTGGATCATGACAAACTATGGACACCACTGCAAAGTTTGAGTATTCTGGAACACTTAACTGTGCTCATGAGGGATCTTTACATGGACCAAGAGGCAGTTGTTCGACAGAACATGGGAACACTGAATGGTTTAAAATTAAGAAAGGTGTGCAACAGAGTTTTATCCATTCACCGTACTTATTCAAACTGGATGCTCAGCAAATAATCCAAGAAGCTGGGTTATATGAAGAAAAACATGGCATCAGGACTGGAGGAAGATTCATTAACAACCTGCAATATGCAGATGATACAACTTTGCTTGCTGAAAGTGAAGAGGACTTAACACATTTACTGATGAAGATCAAAGAGCACAGCAATCTGTATGGATTGCATCTCAATGTAAAGAAAACAAAAATCTTCATCACTAGACCAGTAAACAACATTCTTATCAATGGAGAAAAGATTGAAGTTGTCAAGGACTTGATTCTTTCTGGATCAGCTATCAACACTCATGGAAGCAGCAGTCAAGAAATCAAACGACGTATTGCATTAGGCCAATCTGCTGCACAAGACCCATTTCAAGTGTTGAAGAGCAAAGATGTCAGCTTGAGGATTAAGGTACTCCTGACCCAAGCTACAGTATTTTCAATAACCTCATATGCATGCAAAAGCTGGACAGTGAATAAGGAAAACCATAGACTAATTGATGCTTTTGAGTTATGGTGTTGGAGGAGAATATTGAAAATGCCATAGGCTACAAAAAGAACCTACAGATCTGTGTTGGAAGAAGTGCAGCCAGAGTGCTCCTTGCAGGCCAGGAAGGCCAAATTTTGTCTCTCATACTTCAGAGATATTGTCAGGAGAGACCAGTCACTGAAGAAGCATATCATGTTTGGTAAGGTGGAGGGTCAGAGAAAAAGAAGAAGATGCTCAGCAAGATGGATTGGTAAAGTGGCAGCATCAACGGGCTCAATCATGGCAACAACAGTGAGGTTGGCCCAGGACTGGTCAGTGTTTCTTTCTGTTGTACATAGGGTTGCTATGAGTACATACTGACTCGATTGCACCTAACAACAACATTTTAGTGGCAGGATCTGTTTGGAAAAGTGTGATCATTAAAACAAATTCCTTTGAACAATACCACTTTTTGAGTATTCCTGGTATTGGTGGTGGTGGTTGTGTGATGTGAGTTTATTCCCACTCATAGGGATCCTGCATAGGTTTTCCAGGTCTGTAAGTCTTTATGGAAATACAAAGTCTCATCTTTCTCCCTTGGAGTGGCTGGTAGCTTCAAACTGTTGACCTTTATGTTAGCAGTCCAACACATAACCACTATACTCCAGGGCTTTATAGATGTAACTTAAACTCACAGTTTCCCATCTCACCACCCCTTAGATATAGTCACTCAAACCAATCCTGACATTCTTGGCACTATTGCTCTGCCTGTTATATTCACTTAAATCATTTTTCAAGGTTCATCTCAAAGAATACCTTCTTTCTGAATCCTTTCTGGATCCTCCATCAAGATGTGATACTGTCTTCATTTGAACCTTCAAAACAACTGGGCTCTACCTTTTTTTTTTTTAGATTATCGCATGAATTATAATTTGGTCACTAGTGTTGTTATTGAGTGGAGAGAGTTATTAATTGGGATATTAACAGCAAGGTTGGCAGTTCAAATCCACCAATTGGTCTGTAGGAGAAAGATGATATTTTCTACATGCCTAGGGATTTACAGCCTCAGAAATATTATACAAGGTCACTATGAGTTTAAACTGACTTTAAAGGCACTCAACAACAACAATGATTTAATGGAAAACTCTAATATATACCTATTATCTGATGTGGTGCTGTGAGTTAATGTGCTGGACTGCAAAGTCAGTTTGATCCTCAAGGCCATAGGTTTCCAGCTGCTCTTGGAAAGTCTATAGAGGGTCACTATAGGTAGTAGCCAACTTGACAACACTTAAGTACAACAATAATAATTACATTGTTGTTATGTACCGTCGAGTCGGTTCCGACCCATAGCAACCCTGTACAGGGTTTCCCAGGCTGTAAATCTTTACAGGAGCAGAAAGCCTCCTCTTTCCCCCGCGGAGCAGCTGGTAGTTTTGAACTGCTGACCTTGTGGTTCATGGCCCGATTCGTAACCACTTTCTTACCATTTCTGCACCTTATATGCCAAAAAATTTGGAAGATAGATGATACCTGGCCAACTGATTGGGAGAGATCTATATTGGTGCCCATTCCATAGAGAGGTGACCCAATGGAACATGGAAAGCATTGGACAGTATCATTAATATTACATACAAGTAAATTTTTGCTAAAGAAAATTTAAAAACAGCTATAATAGAACATTAACAGGGAACTGCCAGAGGTTCAAGTCAAATTCAGATGAGGACATGAAAGAGGGATATCACTACTGACATCAGATGGATCTAGGCTGATAGCAGAGAATACCAGAAAGATGCTTACCTGTATTTTATTGACTACACAAAGGCTTTTGACTGTGTGGATCAACAAGTTATGGACAACACTACAGAGAATGAGAATTCTGGGACACTCATTCATGTTCATGGAGAAGAATATTAAAGCTATCATGGAATACCCGAAGAACAAAAAAATCTGTGTTAGAAGAAATATAACCAGAATGTTCCTTAGAAGCTAAGGTAGCCAGACTTTGTTTCTCATACGTTGGATATGTTATCAGGAGGGAGCAGTCCCAGAGAAAGATATCATGCTTGGTAAAGTGGAGGAACAGCAAAAAAGAGGGAAACTCCCAGAAAGATGGATTGTCACAGTGGCATCTCAAGTGTAGCTGCAATTGTAAGGATGGTGCATGACTAGGCAGTGTTTCCCTCTGTTGTACATAGGGTCTCTCTGAGTCAGAGCTGACTCAACAGCACAAAGACAAATTATCTATGCAACTGATTTCCACAACACACATGCACACAATTGACCTCACAAGTTATTTATGTCACCCATTTCTTACTAAATATAAATTTGTAGTTTGGAAAAAATATACTTCTTACCTTCTGAAACCTTTACTAAGGTTCCACTGAACTCGGGACTATGGTTCAAGGTGCCAACTCAAATTACCACTGGTGTGTGTATACTCTTTTCTTCTTGAAGGAAAGTTCTCCCCAACATAAGGCCAAGGAATCGGAGTTCCACTCAGAGATGTTAACTGAGGTCTATTTATCCTTTGCACATCTTATTTCACAGACATCTGCCTTTTCTATGTGTATCAGTTACTAGATTGCCTACAAATCCATCCTAAAGTAATCATGAAATAAAAATTTTGACTGAAATCATATACCCATATGTATAATTACACATGAAGGGGCTTCAAAAAATCCATTGAAAAATTGAATTAAAAGATAATGGAATTTTTCCACAAACTCTTTGAAACTCTTAAACTCTCGACCTCAAGGCTGGTTTGAACCAGGAGGTTGGCAGTTCAAATTCACCAGCCACTCCTCAGAAACCCTACACAAGGTTGCTGTGAGTTGGAACTGATTCGAAAGCATTTAACAACAACACCACAATATGAATTGGCATCATATGATGGGATAATAAGACAATTAGAAAAGTGAGCACTCCCAGAACTAATCCTTTCACAAAGGACAAGAGAACAAGAGCCGGAATCAAGTCACCTTTTAAAACAAGGTGGGTAAGTCAGAAACCAGTGGCATACAAGAGTGAAGACTGGAGAAATTAGAAACATATGAAGCCACACAGACACACAGAATCAAAGTTCTCTAAATATTATCTAGCAGAGAAATGAGAAAAATCATTGACTGACATACATCAGAACAAGACCAAGGAAACACTAAGATTAAAGCATGTGTGGTGCAATAGAATAAGCACTGGACTAGTAGTTGAAAGATCCTTAAATCAAACCCAGCAGCCACTCCTCAGAAACTCTATACAGGGTTGCTATGAATCAGAACTGACTCAATAGAACAATAGCAACAAAGAAACTCTTTGAAAACTCAGTTGAATTTTTATTTACTTGTGTGAGGAAAGAAGTTAACTTATATCACCAGAGTGAAAGAAAGATCACAGGGAGAACAAGAGTGAGCCAGGAGCATTAAAGTCAGCTATATAAAGGTAGAAACTGGGACTGACAGACTCCATTGATTATAGAAGAATAGGTAGCATAGTCTCCGAAATATACCTTAGTCACGGTAATACAATAAATCCAAAAAAGCTGGAGGATACCCTTAAACATTCTCTCCCATAAATAATAACATATTATCTAAATAAGGCTTTTGCCACAAAATTTTTCCTTTTTCAGTTTTACAAATTTTGAAAATCAGATATCAATGAGAATATCTTCATGACTAAGGATAACTGGCCTCCTCTGTCATAAACAGAAATGTGCATTTAGGTGAAATGGAACTGAGAATTTATTTGATGGCAGTTTTAAGCATAGTTCTTCAAATTGTTACTGTCTTCTGATGTAACCTGAGAAAGATATATTGAAGTTATAAGCTCTGACAGTAGAATGATTAGCAGCCATTACAGGCTGTTTTGGAGCACTCATATGGGACCTTATTTCCAAAGAAAATCACTAAATAAGAATGATCTATTACTGAACATCTCATCACCTGAAAAAAAAAAAAAAAAAGCTTCATGCTGATGCTTTCCTTCAATGATTTATTAAAAAGTTTAACGATTTTTCTAAAAACTTGTTATTCTTTAAGCACTAAATATTATTGAATTCTTCCTTAAATAATTAACTTTGAAATCAAGTAATTCTATTTCAAATTTCTACTGTGAGGCAAAGAAAGTCAGAAAAATCTAGTAACGAACAAATTTTCTTCTTAATGTCCTTCTTGTGGGGTCTGTCTGTATAAATAACATAGCTATAAAAATTGTTGTTGTTAAGTACTATTGAGTTGGCTCCAACTCATAGCAACTCTGTATAGGGTTTCTGAGGAGCAGGTGGTAGGGTTGAATTGCTGATCTTGTAGTTTGCAGTTCAGTGCTGATCATACAGTGAATTACGCTCATCCTACAAACCGAACTGAAAGAATATAGATTATGGTGTGGCAATTTATAAAAACAATTCATTTCAAATCAGGTCCTGGTATAGCATTGTAGGGTAAGCACTGAATTGCTAACTGCAAAGTCAGCAGTACAAACTCATCACCTGCTCCTAAGAGGTCCTATATATGGTCACCATGAGTCAGAACTGACTTTATAGCACAACAAATTATAGTATGGTAATTTATAGAAATTATTCATCTCTACATTAAAATATTTCTACTGTTAAAATAAATTTAAAGATTTGGAGAATGGAAAAAGTACACATCTTAAAATGTTTTGTTGAAAAATGAAAATGAAGGTGTCATTTTGTTTTTATTTTTATATTATTTCTAGAAGATACTCTTGGCCATTTTCCTTACTTGCCTTCTATATTTTCCTTCTTTTCTATGTTGTTGTTGTTAAGTGCTGTCAAGTCAGTTCCAACCCATAGGAACCCTGCATAGAATTTTGGAGGAGGGCCTGGTGAGCTTGAAATGCTGGCCTTGTGGTTCAAACTAAATTTGTAGTCCAGTGCATTAATCCACAGTGCCCCACCAGGACTCCTTTCTATATAGTTAACTAATACCTGAACTGAGCCTTCAGTGATTATACTAGAAAAACATACTTGATCAGAGGTTAAGAATTCTACCTCTAGGTTCAGACTCTTGTTGTTATTGTTGTTAGGTGCCACTGAGTTAGTAATGACTCATAGCGACCCTATGCATAACGGAACAAAACACTGCCCAGTCCTGGGCCAATCTCACAATTGTTGCCATGTTTGAGCCCATTTATGCTACCATCTCGCTGGGGGTCTTCTTCTTTTTCTCTGACCCTCTGCCTTATCAAACATGATATCCCTCTCTAGTACTGATCCCTCCTGCCAATATGTCCAAAGTATAAGAGACGAAGTCTGGCCATCCTGTCCTCCAAGGAGCACTCTGGCTGCACTTTCTCCAATACAGATCTGGGCTTGGGTCAGGCGTATCTTAGTACTCAAGCTGACATCTTTGCTCTTCAACACATTAAAAAGGTGTTGTGCAGCACATTTGCCAAAGGCAATACATCGTTTGATTTCTTGACTGCTGCTTCCATGAGTGTTGATGGTTGATCCAAGAAAAATGGAGTCTTTGACAATTTCAATCTTTTCTCTGTTGATAAGAATGCTGTTTATTGGTCCAGTGGTGAGGATCTTTGTTTTGTTTTGTTTTTTTTACATTGAGATGCAATCCATACCTAAGGCTATGGTCTTTGATCTTCATCAGTAAGTATTTTAAGTTCTCTTCACTTTCAGCATGCAAGGTTTTATCATCTGCATGTTGCAGTTTGTTAATGAGTCTTCCTCCAATCCTGATGCCACGTTTTTTGTTATATAACTCAGGTTCAGACTACCTGAGACCAAAATCTACGTCTATCAGCAGCAATCTAGTAATGTTAAGAATATACACTATTGGGTCCAACTTTGTATTTGCTATATGTGGATTGAATAAGATTATCTATTTGTATGTTTTCTTTTTAAGGCATACAATAAATATTAGCTATTAGAGTCCTGCTGCGGCAATATAGAATAAGCACTGGTCCACTAACCACAAAGTGAGCAGTTCAAACACACAAGTTGCTTTTCCAAAATCCTGTTGTTGTTGTTTTTTTGTTGTTGTTGTTGTTGTTTAGTGTCATCAAGTCAGTTCAGACTCATAGCAGTCCTTTACAGGTTTTCCAAGGAGTGACTGCTGAGTGTGAACAACTAAAATTGTGATTAGCAGTCCAGTGCTTATCCAACAGCACCATACCAAGACTCCTGGAATCCCTATATTGTTGTTAAGTTCCATCAAGTCAGTTTCAACTCATAGCAACCATGTATAGGGTTTCAGTCACTATAAGTCAAAAATAACTTAATGATGTTTAATAGCAAAAGTTATTATTACTATTATTAGCTACTGCATGCTGGGAACAAAGTAAATGGGGATTGTGTGAGTCTTGAGGAAATTCCTTGCTGAAAAATTTGTACACATATGAAGTAACTAGAAAAGTGAAAGTGAAATAGATAAAGACAAAGGAAACACCAGAGTAAAGAAAGTTTCCTTAGATGTATATGGTTAATCTTGAAAACAAAATAAGAATCTTCATTGTCTCAAGCCCCAAACACTTGATTTTTGCTCTTACCATAAAGCTTGAACCATAAAGCTTGAAATGTTACAGGATCCAACAAGATTCCATTCAGTTTAAACTCCAAATATAGAGATTTAATGTCCATTGGAACAAGCTTACTGGTAGTAGATGGAAGTAGGCAGACTACATTTCTTCCATTCCTCCCACTATATAAGGTATGTGAACATTCATGACCTTCGTGAGTCTCCCAGAACTCTTTCAAGATCAAATAGTCAGTATGTCTTGAAATTATGGTGTTCTTAGAAATGCTTTGATTGTCTGCTCTTTCTACTTCCTACTTAATTTCCATTTTATCCCATGCCTGTTAATCCAGGATTGCTCTGCCCAAGAATGCTCCTAGAAAAGAGATCCTTAAATTGTTATCTAGAACTTAAATTGTTCACTACACTGAAGGATATACAAAAGTGAGAATTGGTAGTAAGTAGGAAAGAGATATCCCTGGCATTCACTTGTGGTTAATTGGGTCAAGGGACTCATGAATGGAAGGTGAGTTTGTGAAATATGTAGCAGTTGTCTTAATAGGTATGGCAGACATTATCAGTGCATCATCTTTGTTCTCATTATGTTGTTGTTAGATGCCATTGAGTTGGTTCTGACTCACAGCAGCCCTCTCTCTGTACAATGATGTGTACAAAAGAAACACTGATAAGTTATGTGCCACCCTCACAATCATTGCTATGTTTGAACCCATTGTTGTAGCCACTGTGCCAATTCATCACTTTGAGGGTCTTCCTCTTTTTGCTGATTCTCTATTTAACCAACATGATGTCCTTCTTCAGGGACTGATCTCTTCTGACAACATGTCAAAAATATGTGAGAAGTGTTATCATGCTCATTTCTAAGTAGCACCTGGCTGCACTTTTTCCAAAATACATTGATTCACTTTTCTGGCAATCCATAGCATATTTAATATTCTTTGCTAATGTTTTTAGGTGCTGTTGAGTTGGTTCTGGCTCATAGTGATACTATGTACAACAGAAACGTACTGCCCAGTCTTGTGCTACACTAACAATTATCATTACATGGGAGCCCATTGCTGTACCACTATGTCAGTCCATCTCATTGGGGGTTAGCCTCTCTTTTACTGAGTCTCAATTTTACCAAGCACCATGTTCTTTAGTCACTGGTCCCTCCAGTAGCATGTCCAAAGTATAAGAGATGAAGTCTCACCATCCTGACTACCCTTCCTCTAAGAAGTGTTTATTCTGGCAATCCATGGTACTTTTACTAAAAACATCATTGAAATGCAGTCTTTCACATTTATTGTCCAGCTTTCACATGCATATGAGGCAATTTAAAATAAAATAGCTGTGTCAGGCATATCTTAGTCCTAAAAATGCCATTTTTGCTATTTTTACAAGTTTGAGTTATTTTGCTATTGTTGTTGTTAGGTACCATCCATTGGGTACTGACTTATAGTGACCCTATGCACAATAGAAAGAAACACTGCCCAGTGCTGGGCCAACCTCACAATTGTTGCCATGCTTGAGCCCATTAATGCTGACACTTTGCCAATCCATCTCGCTGGGAGTTTGCCTCTTTGTTCTCTGACCCTCCACCTTACCAAACATGATATCCTTCTTCAGCGACTGGTCCCTCCTGACAATATGTCTGAAGTATGAGAGATGAAGTTTGGCAATCCTGGCCTCCACCGAGTACTCTGGCTGCCCTTCTTCCAACACCCAATACAGTATGTTGCTTGATTTCTTGACTGCTGCCTCCATGGGTGTTGATTGTGGATCAAAAAAAAAAAAAATGAAATCATTGAAAATTGCAATGCTTTTTCCATTTATCATGAGATTATTGGTCTAGCTGTGGGGATTTTTTTTTCTTTTTTTTCCACACTGAAAGCTGTAGTATTTTATCTTGAGTAGGCATTTCTCAAGTTATCGTTTCATTTTCAGCTAAAATGTTGTGTCATTTGCATATTGTGAGATGTTGAGAAGTCTTCTGCAAATCCTGATAATCCTTTCTTCATCATATACTTCAATTTTTCACTTTATTTGCTCAGCATATTGGATATGACCTTTCATGATTTTAAGTCATCCAGTATCCCCTTGTTCTGTCCATACAAATGCCTCTTGCTCTATGTACAGGGTCTTCATGAGCAAAGTTATTTTTCTAGAATTTCTGTTCTCTGCAATGTTTTTCATAATTTCCACACAGTCAAAACACATGTAAACATCTTTCTGGTATTCTCTGCTTTCATTCAAGATCCATCTGACATTAACATTATATCTCTCATTCCTAGTCCTCTTCTGAATTTGGCTTGAAATCCTGGCAGTTCCCTGTCAATATACTGCAGCTTCAACCAGTTTTGAGTTATCATCAACAAAATTTTACTTCAGTGTGATATTAAAATATTTTTCAAAAATTTCTGAATTCTGTGTATTATCTTTGGATTGGGTACAAATCTCTTCCAGTCATTTGGCTAGGTAATTCTCTTCCAGATTTTTTGTCATAGATGAGTGGGTGCTTCTAGTGTTGCATCAATATGTTGAACCATCATAATTGGCATTCCATCAATTCCTGGAGGGTTTTCTCCTCAATTCCTTCAGTGCAGCTTGGATTTCTTCCTTTAGTACCATTGGTTCTTGATCATACACTGCCTCTTGAAATGGAAGAATGTCAACCAATTATTTTTAGTAGACAGACTCTTTGTATTCCTCCCATCTTCTTTTGATGCTTACAGCATCATTTAATTTTTTGCCCATAGAATCCTTCAGTTTTTCAACCTGAGGCTTGGATTTTTCTTCAGTTCTTTTAGGTTGAGTAATGGGATACTTGTTCTTCCCTTTTGGTTTTGTAGTTCCAGATCATTACTCATCTCATCATAATACTTTATTTTGTCTTCACAAGCCACCCTTTAAATCCTTAGCTCTTTTACTTCATAATTTATTCCATTTGCTTTATTATTCCATGTTCAAGGATAAGTTTTATATAAAGACTATAAAAGCACAAAGTGGCTTACATGTTTTGCATAGGACGTTTAGTTTCAGCATGTGCAGGGGAAATGTATGATGTCCACTAAATAATTTTCATGTTGTCTAGATGGGTCTGGTGAAAGGAGATGAGGATAAGATTCTTATGATTCAATAGTGAATAATTGTTATCATGACTAATTGCAACTGTCACAGTTGTAAAGGTAGAACTTTTGTAACAAAAAGGGAGGAGTAGTTAATCTTACAGTCCAGGAACATAGGACTCAGGACCATCAAGGGAAAAGAGCACTAGTGGAATGTGGGACTGTATCCAAAGAAACTGTGACACTAGAGATGGAGGCAGAAATGAGGACAATGGGAGAGAGAGCAGCAGAGGATTCTTGATTCATGGAAGGAAAAAGACTGTGTACTGACAGCGAGGAGGCAGGCTTGCAGAATGTGCCTTTTGGTTACCAATTTCTGAATTTTTTGTGTACATCCCCACCCACCAAACAAACCAAACAGAGGAAATAGAATCAAATACTGTTGAATGATGATACAAAGAAGATATTGTAATTATTGCAATGAAATGATGAGCGTAAAACCAATGTTCTCCTATATAAACGATCACTCAATTCATAATAAAATCTTTAAAAATAATAATAATGTTTTAGTGTATCTTCTGACATACATTTTGTTTTTTATTTCCTGTCTTTTTAATCACCTTTTGCTTTCTTCATGTATGATTCTTCTAATGTCATTCATCAACTCATCTGGTCTTCTGTACTTAGTGTTCAATGCGTCAAAGCTGTTCTTGAGATGGTCGCTAAATTTAGGTGGAATTTACACATGGTCATATTTTGGCTCTTGTGGACTAGGTTTCTTTTTCTACAACTTCAATTTGAAATGTCACATTGACTCTGACTTTTCTCTGACTCATGATATTGAGTTTCTTAGTGGTCTTTTTCTATAGATGTTGTGAATTTGATTCTTTATGATGTCTGCATGTGGAGACAACCTTGGTGTTATTGGACACATAGTATTTCTTATAAATATGCTGTTACTCTTGCTAAATTATACTGTGCAATCTCCCATGTTGTTTCTATCATCAAAGCCATATTTCCCAATTACTCATCAATCTTATTTGTTTCCAACACTCACATTCTAATATCCAGTAATTATCACTACATCTTGAGTGCATGGTTGATCAACTTCAGACTGCTGAAATTGGTAACAACCTTGAGTTTCTTCATCTGTGGTAGTTATTATTGGTGTGTAAATTTGAGCAGTGGTCGTATTAATTAGCTAGTGTTCCTTGTTGTTGTTAGGTACCCTTGAGTCAATTATGATTCAAAGTGACTCTGTGCAGAACAGAATGAATCATGGCATAGTCCTGCATCATCCTCAAAATTGTTAGGTTTGAGTTTATTGCTACTGCCACTATGTCAATCCATCTGGTTCAGGGTCTTCCTCTTTCCTTTGGATGTCTTTCTACAGAGACTGGTCCTTCCTTATAATATGCCCAGAGTATGAGAGACAAAATATCACCATCCTGGCTTCTAAGGAGCATTCTGATTGAACTTTTTCCAAATCAGATTTGTTTATTTTTCTGGAAGTCCACAGTATTTTCAACAGTCTTCTCCATCCAACACTATAATTCAAATGCATCAATTCAGCCACAGTGTTTCTCATTCACTGTGCAACTTTCACATGCATATGAGGCTACTGAAAATACCATTACTTGGATCAGGCACACCTCAGTCCTCATTTGCTCTTGAACACTTTAAAGAGGTCTTGTGCAGAAGATTTGCCTAATGCAATGTGTCCTTTGATTCCATGACTGCTGCTTCCATGAATATTAAAAATAGGTCCAAGCAAAATGAAGTCTTAAACAATTTCAATCTTTTCTCCATTTATCATGATGTTATTTATTGGTCCAGTGGCGAGAATTTTTGTTTTCTTTATATTGAGGTGCATGCAACCCATACTGAAGTCTGTGGTCTTCTATCTTTATCTGTAAGTATTTTAAGTCCTCTTCACTTTCAGCAAGCAAAGTTGTGTCATCTGCATACCTCAGCTTGTTAATGAGTCTTCCTCTAATGCTGATACCATGTTATTCTTCACATAATCCAGTTTTTTTGGATTATTTGCTTAACATACAGGTTGAAAAAATATGGTAAAAGAACACAGCACTGGCGTGAATATTTCCTGATTTTAAGCCATTCAGTATCTCTTGGTGGTAGTGGAGTTCAATGTGCCGTGGAGTCAGTTCCGACTCATAGACACTCTGTACAGGGTTTCTGAGGCTGTAAATCTTTACAGGAGCAGAAAACCTCCTCTTTCTCCTGCGGAACAGCTGGTAGTTTCGAACTGCTGACCTTGAGGTTCGCAGCCTGGTTTGTAACCACTATGCTACCAGAGCTCCTTCAGTATCCCTTAGTTCTGTTTAAATGATTGCCTCTTGGTCTATGTACAGGTCCTCATGAATACAATCAAGTGTTCTGGAATACATATTCTTAGCAATGTTATACATACTTAGTCATGATACAGACAGTCCAAAACCAAAGCACAAGTAAATATTTTTCTGGCATTTTTTGCTTTAAGCCAAAATTCATTGGACATCAGCAATGATAGCCCTAGTTCCACCTCCTCTTCAATCTAGCTTGAATTTCTGGAGGTTCTCTGTTTATGTATTATTGCAACTGCTTATTAATTATCTTCAACAACATTTTACTTGAATGAGATATAAATGATTTTTTTTTTTTTTAATTATCACAGCATTCCATTTGGTTACCTTACTTTGGAATGGACACAAATATGAATTTCCTCCAGTTGGTTGGCTATTTGCTGATGTGGCACAATTCAAAATGAGTTGTTTATCCTCATTTTGAGTTGTGCTCCATCAGCAAATGAATGTCTAATGTTACTGTCATCCTAATTTCTTAGGATAGATGGATGAGTTCCTCCAGTACTGCATCAACTTGCTGAAAGAGTTCAATTTGTAGTCCATCAATTCCAGGAGCAGTATTTTTCACAATACCTTAAGTGCAACTTGGACTTCTTCATTCATTACCATCAGTTCTTAATTGTATGCTACCTCTTCAAACAGTTGAACACAGATTTCTTTTTGGTACAGTGATTCTGTGTATTCCTTTGATCTTCTTTTGATATCATCTGCATAATTCAATATTTTGCCTGTAGAACCCTTTCATATCACAAGTTGAGGCTTCAGTTTTTCGTCATACCCTTCAGCTTGAGAAATGCTGAGCATGTTCTTCCCTTTTGGTTTTGTAACTCCAGGTCATTTCAAACTTCAATAAAATACTTAACTTTGTTTTATTGAACCGCCCTTTGAAATTTTCTGTTCACCTCTTTTCCTTCCCCATTCTTCCATTCACTTTAGCAACTCTGCATTGGAGAACAAGTTTTAGAACTCTATTGAAAGTTATTTGGTCTTTTCTTTCTTTTCTGTTTTTTTAATGACCTTTTGCTTTCTCCTGGATGATGCTCTTAATGTTCTCCCGCAACTCTTCTGGTCTTCAGTCAAAAGTGTCTAATGAATCAAAAATGTCTTGTGATGGTCTCTAAATGTAAGTGGAATATGTTCAAGGTCATATTTTAGCTCTCATGGACTTTTAATTTCCCTCAGCTTTTGCCTGAACTAAATATAACTAATATAAGTAATTGATGGTCGGTTACACAGTCTGCTCCTGGCCTTGTTTTGGCCTATGAAACACAACTTTTCCACTGTGTCTTCCAACAGATGTAGTCAGGTTCATGCCTGTGTATTTCATCTGGTGAGGTCCATATGTATAGCTGTCTTTTGTGTTGTTTTAAAAAAGGTATTTACTATGAATAAATCATTGATCTTGCAAAATCCTGTCATAAGATCTCCAATCTCATATATATAACCAAGACCATATTTTCCAAATACTGATCCTTCCATTTGTTTCCACTCTTTGCATGCCAATCACCAGTACATCTTTTTTTTTTTTTTAATTGTGAATTATGTGATAGTTTACATGGGAGAACATTAGCTTCATATTTATCCTATCAAATTTTGATTCATTGCAATGATTACAATCCCCTGTGTGCATCATCAAACAACCAACGGCTACGCCCCACAAATCTGCCACCCTCCCAGGCGTTAGTACACAGACCCTTTCCATCCCTGAGTCCAGAGTCCCCAGCCACTCCATATCTCCACATCATCATCCCTGCCTCCATCTCTGGCATCAATGCTTCCTGGATAGAATCCTGCACTCTGCTCTTCTTCCTTGATGGTCCCTGGGACCTCTGCTCCTGGACTGCAGAATCAACCACACCCCTCCTTTTGTTACAGAACATCTACCTTTACATTCCAACACTCACAATCAGTCCTCATAGCAATTATTTACTATTGAACCACAAAAGACTTATCCCCATCTCTTTTCATCAGCCCCTTCCAGAAAGGTTGGAGATTCTATCTTCCCCCACTCATTCTGGAACTAGGCTCCCTCTTGAAAGCTTCTAAGCCAGTCACTTCTTGTCTTTGTTGTCCCCCGCATTTTGGGTAGCCTATGTCTAAGTTGCGCATCCCTGTGTACTGAAGGGGTTGGAATGATCCTTGCTGTAAAAATGTGTTCCCTCTTTTGAGCTACTACAGCCATAAGTATAGGTCAAGTTCATCCAATTGTAGCAAATTATTCTTTTCTTTTCCTCTTCTTCTTCTAGTTGAGTTCCAATCATCTAGCCTTTGAAGCCATTTTAAGTGGGTACTATCTGCAAATATGGGTGTTTTTGTGCAACTCCCCTCACTTCATATCAGCAGGATGCTTCACTCTCCACACCAGTTCTCTGCGGCCATGTCCCTGCCTCTGGGCCCAGGAGTCCCCAGGTCTTGTCATACTGTCTGCCAACCAGATCTCAACCTGGGTTGACAGGAGTCTATTGAATGTCATCTGACTTAGCTCACAACTTCATTGCTGCTTTCCCCCCCCACTTCTCCTTATCGGTGACCAAAGTGGTCACCAGCCAGACCATACGCCTGCTCGTGTATTCCTCTTGAGTCTTAGTCTTGGAATGGGGTTTGCCCTGAGGAGACCCAACCACTTGCCTTTACGGCTTCATGGCAAAAAACTTGCTTGTTCTTGTGGTAGTCAATCAGACTGCCACTGTTGTTTTTTAAATTTGTCCTGCTGGTCTTTCTTTCAAGAAGTATCTTCTGTTTTTCTGGCTCTCCAGGCTGGTCTGCTTTTCCTTTCAAGTGGAAGTTTCCCACCTCAGTAGATTCTGGATGGGAATCAGGAATTCCACTTATGGTCATATGCAATGCAAAGGCTCCACAGGAAGCCTCTTTCACTGGGCAAGATGTAGCCCCATTTTATGTATTCCTATCAGTTATAGGCTGGAGATGGTCTTACAAGCTTTCTATGGTGATGTTCTTAGCTGTTCCTTTCTCTCCCTCTCAAGTGTCTATTTTACAATAGTAGGCAAGGGAAACCAAGATTCAAAAAACAGACAAGCATCTTAACATTATTTCCCCTCTTTTACCCATTCAAAACATGCCTGTTGCAGATGATGCAGACCTGGTCAGGAGTTCGAGGCCCTGTGGGCCTGAGTGTTGCAGACTGTACAGGCCGCAGGCTCTGAGGAACAGACTCTAGCCACCTGGCAGTCATAACAAATTGTTTTTCATCTTAGTGTTCAGCTAGGTTTATTATTAAGTGCATACATAAAGCCTTGATATCCACAGATAAATGTAATATTTTCCTAAAAGCCGAGACTGTAAAATTCCGAAAAGGCAAAGTCTTCCCTCAGAGAATTAATTAGAAGTAAATTGGGTGGCTCCCCGGTCTCTGTTCTAAGGATAATAGGACTGCCCTGCCTAAAGGTTTCCAGGTGCAGCCCATTCACCTAAGCGCCTCGCTTCTTCCTGCAAACCTGGCCCATGCAGCCGACACAATGGGAATCCTTTCAATCCTCCTTTTTCTTCCCCCATTTGAGGCTAGGTGCTAAAAGGTATGTTAATTAAGCTTGAGAAACCAAGTTGTGGTCGTGAGATTCGAACCTGCGAAGTACAATGTGAAGGTGCCTGAATGTCTGGAGAATTACGTATGTTACTTGTACCTTGTCTTAGTCCCACCCAGCTTTGTGTAAAGTACCTCCCCTAAATAAAACGGAGGTGCAGACCCACCCAGGTGTGCATTACAGCATTATACGGCTGACTAAGCATGCGAGGCTGACCAGCTAGCAAGGGGAATGTACTGCCTGCATAGCTAAGAGGTTTGCTATGCAGGATCTTACTGCCCTCATGGCGAATATGTTCACCACGCCGGATCTGCCGGATGCCAGTAATACATCCACTCTGGTTTCGGGGTGTCTCTTTGTCTCTCTCGTTGTGTCTCTCTGTCTCTTTTGCTATCCCTATCGCCGCCAGATATCCCCTCCTCATGAACCAAATTCCTATGTCAAGGCGGGTCCCTGGCACATGCCTCAATCCCTTTATTCCAGAGCCCTGTTGTTCCAAGGTTGTGCATACATCATTATTTGCCTGTCTCACAAAGCCCATGCAAACCTGCTTAACTGTTCTCCCATCCTTGTTGTTCTTTCATTCCCTTCCCCCTTCTTGTGTATTGCACCCCCAGTCTCCAAACTATCCTGTGTCTACACCTTACCCTGTGCTCCACCTTCCCATCCCTACCCTCACCCCACCCCATACACCCCAGTAACCAGCAAAGATTTTTTCCCCTTTCCATGTATCACCAGTATATTTTGATGACATGTTTGATCAATTTCAGACTTAAAAAGTTAGTAGGATTCTTCAATTTCATTATCACTAGGATTAGTGATTCATGTGTAAATTTGAATGATAGAGGTATTAACTGCTCTTGTTTGTAAGAGTATGTATATTATCCTATAACCCAAAAGCTAGTGGTTACCAATTGGGCTGCGAACCTTAAGGTCAGCGGTTCGAAACTACCAGCTGCTCTGTGGGAGAAAGATGAGGCTTTCTACTCTCGTAAAGATTTACACCCTCGGAAACCCGTACAGGGTCGCTATGGGTCGGAACCGACTCGAAGGCAATTAACAAACAAACAAAAAAGAGCATTGTACTTCAAGATTGATCTTGAAAAGTTCTTTTTGAATAGTGCCATTCTTCTTGAATTTCTTGTTCCTAGAGTACTAAATCAAATGATTGTTAGATTTAAAATGATCAATACAAGTTCTTTTCAGCTCACTGACACCTAGGATACCTATTTTTAATGTTTTCCAAGTTCTTTTTGACAACTTCTAATTTTCCAATTTTCATATGTTATGCATTCCGTGTTCTGATTATTAATGAAGGTTTGCAGTGGTTTCTCCTCATTTTTAGTTGTGCCCCATAAGCAAATGAATGTCCCAAAAGCTTTACTCCATACATGTCATCCTGGCCAGCTCTTCTTGGAGGAGGCAGCTCTTCTCCAGTTGTATTTTGAATATCTTCCAACCTGAGAGACTCATCTTCCAACACTATATATGATAAAGTTCTGCTGTTATTCATAATGTTTTTGGCTTCTGTCACTCTATCTGGCAATGTCCTGTTGCTACTAACAAAGTTTTCAGTGGCTAAACCTTCAGAAGTCGTCTGCCTCTCTCTCTTCCTAGTCTATATTAGTCTGAGAACCTTGTTAAACCTGTCCACCATGGTTGACCCTACTGGCATTTAAAGTTCTGATAGCATAGCTCCCAGAATCACAGCAATACAAAACCTACCACCACAATATGCCAAATTGACAGACGAATAGTGGTTGCTTTATGTGTGTGTATCTATTCTTAACTGCTTATAATATTTGGACCATATAATATTTCTCTCTTTACTATTGACTTCATTCATTATGTCTTTTAGATTCACCCATATTATGTTTCACAGATTCCTCATTATTCTTTCAATGAAAATAGGTCTGATTATGTCTATTCATGTCTCTGCTTTTTTATTTCTAAGATATTTACACAGGAGAGGGAAAGCTGGATCATATATTTCTATTTCTGATTTTTTTATGAAGCGCCATGCTATTTTCCATATTGAGTTACTATTCCACAATCCCACCAGCCATGTATAGAGTTTAAGCCTCTCATAGTCTTAATGGTATTTGTTATTTTCTGGTTTGTTTGTGTGTGTGTGTGTGTGTGTGTGTGTGTGTGTGATTTGTTTTGTTTTACTGTTTGTTTGGGTTTTATCACTTCATTTTTGCTGAACTATTATAGTATCTCTTTTTTTTTTTTTTTTTCTCTTCTCTGAAACCCTGTACATGGTCAATATGAGATGGAACTGACTCGATGGCACTTAGCAGTCAACTGCAACAATAAATGGCTAATGGAAACACAGTGGTTCTATACAATAATTACTGGAACGAGTACCATTAGGTTAGTTGTTTGAACCCACCAGTCACTCAACAGAAGGAAGATGGGGCTTCTTGCTCCTGAAAATATTTAAAAACTTGGAAACTCTATATAGGTTTGCAATGAGTCATAACCAACTCAACGGCACTTACAACTCCTGGTATGGCGCTGTAGGATCAGCACTGGACTGTGAACCACATGATTAGCAGTTCAACCTACCAGCTTCTCCTCAGAAACCCTATACAGGGTTGCTGTGAGTTGGAACGGACTCAATGGCACTTAACAACAAACAACACTGATCATAAGCATCTTTTCGTGTATTTGTTGCTTGCCTCTTAGTATTAAAGTAAATTTTGAAGAAAATGAATAATAGAAATTCAGTTTGTAATCATTATAACCCAGTTGCCATAAAGTTTAAATCAACTCATGTCAACCCAGTGTGTGTCACAATAGAATTGGGCTTCATAGTGTTTTCAATGTCTTATTTTTTAAAAGTAGATTTCCAAGTCATCGCTGGGTGGGCTCACACCTTCAACCTTCCATCTGTTATTTGCATCACTCTGTTGTCACTATAGATCCACAATATCCACACATTCCACAATAAAGCAAAAGTAAAGCAAAGCCTCACAAACTATTAGGTTCTGAGAGCTATAGCTGATTTCATTAAGTATTTAATCCTCAACATTTTTGTTTTTAACTTTTCACTCCCTCTCATCTGTTTCTTTTCTTTTTCTTTTCCTTTCAGCCCTAGCAATTTTTCCCATTGAATCACAACAAAGAAATATATTTACTACCTTTCTACAGACATGTAATTTAATTCCAGTATCTTGTCACTCCATTGGTAAAATTTACTCGTAAGTGAATGGATAGATGAGGGAGAGGTACACACATTATAAACAAAAGTAAACAAGCAAACAAAAACAGGTATCTTTCCTGCTGCTCCCCTCTTGGGAATGTTGGGGAGCAAGGACTTCTATTTCCTTTTCAAGGTCATTTAATGTTATCATTTGGTTGACTGAAGCATGATTGTGTCCTGCTCCCTGGTACTTGCTTAAGTTTAAATTAGTTCCCAATAAATATGGTCTTCTGCCTTGCAGAAGGAAAGCATTGTTTTTTAATACACTTGTAACTAATGCTTCTGGTCCTTGGGGAGTTTCAAAGACCTCAAAGGAGATAGTTCTCTACCCGGGAGCAAAGAAGCCATTACAGCTTGTACTAGAAGATTTAATAGGTGTCATAATTTATCATGTAAATCGAAAAGTGTTTCTTAATTAAGTGCGTACGTTAATGAATTTTTTAATTTGATCCCTGTAAGTACCTTGCTATACTAATTGCAATATTCTACACATTAGTCATCCGCTGTTGCCCTTGGCTATTTTCTACCCTGAGAGGAAGAGAAAGAGAGCTTTTCAGTTAAAGTTCATTTAACTCTTTCCACCCAACAAATTAGATTTACTGTTATTCACATTAGAGTGACAGTGGTGGTATAATTTTGCTGAGCATTTAGGATAGTTGTATATGGGAACCAGCTTACATTTCTGTTATTTTTCCAGGATTAGGAAGTTAGGGTAACTGGTCAGCAGTAGAAGCATTGCCTATTCCCAAGAGCTTTTTCTTTGGTTGACCTGATATTAGAGGTTTGTTGTTTCTTGTTAAGTATCATATAGTGAGTTCTGACTCATAGGATTGCATAGGATTTCTCAGAAGTGAATCGTGAAATTTAACCCCTGACCTTGTGGTTAGCAGTCCAGTGTTTACCTTACAGTGCCACAACAGAGCAGCTTATAAGAGATAAAATGGAGAAAATGTCATACTTTTTTCTGTTCTACTCTAAGATTCCTATACAGTATGATAAATGAAGTATTGAAATTTATACAGTACTCTTCAGATTCATAAAATTCAGTTTGTGTGTGGAGAAAGAGAATAAAACTTTTGTCTATCAACTTGAATTCTCAGTAAATGAAGCATTTTTTGAAATAAATTTTTAATAAATTTTTTATAAAAGTTCAAGAGCATGAAATAACATGCATACAGGATTAATATAACTATGAAAAACAATGAAAATCTTTGCAGGGAAAATTTCTAGAAAATAATTAGATATATAAATAAAATAGATTTAAAAAGATATTACAGAAAACTATCATCAGAAGGCAATCACTCAGTTATATAGTGATATAATGGAGTGATAGCTTTTTGATGATAGTTATCTGTAATTTCTTTTTCTTTATTTTCCAGATAAACTACAATCATTTTATGTTATCTAACAGGGGAAAAAATCTTTACTTTCAAAGCAATGACAGAATATTAATGAATAAGAGGACTTTATTTTAGAAAAGATACTCTTCATGTAGTCATTGTATAGCTATTTAAAGGTTTCTTTCATATATTGGAAATTTATCCACAGTTGAGAAAGTTAGCCTAACATCTCCTGATGTTGTTATGTGCCATGAAGTCAGTTCCTATTTATAGCAACCCTATGCTGAGCAGAATGAAACACTGACTGGTTCTTCACCATCCCACAATTGTTGTTATATCTGAGCCCATTGTTGCTGTCACTGAGTCAATCCATTGGGAGATTCTCTTTTTTGCTCACTTTCCTCTTTACCAAGCATGATGTCTTTGTCCAGGGACTAGTTCTCCCTGACAACATGTCCAAACTATAAGAGACAAAGCTTTGCCATTCTCTATTTTAAGGGGTATTCTGGTTGTACTTCTTCCAAGATGAATTGCTTTCTTCTGGCAATCTTTTGACAGTATTATCAATCTTATTTGCCGACACCATAATTCAAAAGCGTCCATTCATCTTCCATCTTCCTTACTCATTGTCCAACTTTCATATGCATATGAGGCAATTGAAAATACCATGACTTGGGTCAGGCACACCTTAGTCCTCAAACTGACATCTTTGCTCTATAATACTTTAAAGAGGTCTTTTGCAACAGACTTATCTAATGAAATGCATCCTTTGATTTCTTGACTGCTGCTTCTTTGAGCATTGATTGTGAATCCAAGAAAAATGAACGCTTTGACAACTTCAATCTTTTCACCTTTTTCCATTTATCATGTTATTTATTGGTACAGTTGTGAGGATTTTTGTTTTGTTTACATTAAGGTGGAATTCATACGGAAGGCTAAAGTCTTTGATATTCATCAGTAAATATTTAAAGTCCTCTTTGCTTCCAGTAAGCAAGATTCTGCTAGCTACATATTACATGTTAATGAGTCTTATTCCAATATGTGGTGCTATGAGTTATTGCACTGGACTGCAAAGTCAGTTTGAACTATAAGGTTGGCACAAGTTTACTAGTTACTCCTTGGAAACCCTATTAAAGATGGCTGTGGGTCGAAGTCAACTCAACGGCACTTAATAACATCTCCAATATTCCACATTCTTCATAGAATCCAGTTTTTCAGAGTATTTGTTCAGAATGCAGATTAAAGAAATATGGTGAAAAAGTACAACCCTGTCACACATTTCCTGCTTTTAAACAATTCAGTATCCCCTTGTTCTGTTCAAATGATTGCCTCTTGGTATAAAGTATAGGTTCCTCATGAGAACAGTTAAGTGTTATGATATATCCATTCTTCACAATGCTATCCATAGTCTGTTATGATCCATACAATTGAGTTCTTTTGCATGTCAATAAAGCACAAGTAAACATCTTTCTGGTATGCTGTGCTTTCAGCCAGGAGCCATCTATTGTTAGCAATAACATCCCTAGTTTCATGTTCTTTATTTATTTGATCTTGAAAGAATTTTATTTATTAAATTTGATGTAAACTAGGCAGTAGATATGCCAGCTAATTGTAGTATGTTGATTAGCTACAAATGTATGCTGCAGTAATGATTTCAGATTAACTGTTCTTTTGTCCAAAATTCCACCCTAGACTGGAGCACATACGATTCTGTATTTATTATTTCTCACAGTTTTTTGTTTTTTTGTGTGTTTTTTTTCCCCCACTCAGTAGAGATTCTACCTTCCTCTGCGACCTCTAGATCTAGACTCCCTCTTGAAAGCTGTAAACCAGTCCTTCTTGCCTTTGTAGTGCCCCTGCCCATTCCAACCACTTCTCAATCCCTATATCCCGAGCCCTGTTGTTCCAAGGTTGTGCATACATCATTCTTTACCTCTGTCACACTTAGCCCATGCAAACCTGCCTAATTGTTCTCCTATCTGCTTTGTTCTTCCATTCCCATCCCCTTCTTGTATATTGCCCCCCTCCTTATCATCCAAACTATCCTGTGTCTATTCCCTGCACTGTTCTCCACCTTCCCCTCCCTCCCCTAACTCACTACCCACATTCTGATAAACAGCAAAGATTCTGCCCCCTCCACCTTTAGTATGGGTTCTTTTTCTTAGTTTTTTACAGTTGTGGTCCTATGCAGTATTTCTCCTTTTGTGACTACACATTTCACTCAACCTAACATCCTCAAAGTTCATCCATGTTACATGATAATTTACCAAATAACTAACTTACCAAATAACTAGCCAAGCTGTTTTGACCGCTGTAGACATGTAAGCTTGGTTAGCGTAGTAGTTACAAATCAGGCTTCAAGCCTCAAGGTCAGCAGTTAGAAACTACCAGCTGTTCCGTGGGAGAAAGATGAGGCTTTCTGCTCCCGTAAATATTTACAGCCTCGGAAACCTTGTACAGGGTCACTATGAGTCGGAACCAACTCCACAGCACACAACAACAACAACAACAAGCCATGTAATAAATTTTGAAGTCAAGGAGTGAAAGGTGTCCAACAGTATTCTTCTACTTAAGCAGTGCTTTGCTTATCCTGGGTCTCTTTCCTTTCCACATAAATTTGATCATTGTTTTTTCCATCTGTTTAAAGAATGTCTTTGGAATCTGGGCTGGGATTGCATTATATGTGTAAATTGCTTTGGGCAGTATTGATATTTTCACAATGTCTTCCTATCCAGGAGCATGGTACATTCTTTCATTTTTGTAGGTCTCTTTTGGTTTCTTGTAGTAGTGTTTTGTAGTTTTCTTTGTATAAGTCCTTTTTTTCTCTGGTTACATTTATTCCTAGATATTTCAACCTTTGGGTGCTATTGTAAATGGTAATGTTTTCCTAATGTCCTTTTCAGCACTGTCATTTTTGGTATAGAGGAATCCAACTAGTTTTTGTATGTTGATCTTATATCCTGCCACTATGCTGAATCTTCCAATGAGGTCTAGTAGCTTTTATGCTGAGTCTTTGTGATTTTCAGTTTAGGATTATGTCATCTTCAAATTGAGAGAGTTTTACTTCCTCTTTGCCAATTTGGATGCCTTTAATTTCCCTATCTTGCCATATAGCTCTTGCTAAGATTTTCAGCACAATATTGAATAGGAGTGGTGATAAAGGGCATCCTTGTCTGGTTCCTGTTCACAGAGGGAAGGCTTTCAGTTTCTCTCCATTGAGAGTAATGTAGGCTGTTGGTTTTGGATATATGCTCTTAATTATGGTGAGGAATTTCCCTTCAATACCTACTTTGTTGAGTGTTTTTACCACGTATGGATGTTGGATTTTGTCAAGTGCCTTTTCTGCATCAATTGATATGATCATGTGGTTCTTTTATTTATTCTTATTTATATTGTGGATTACAATGATAGTTTTTCTAATGTTGAACCCTTCTTGCACCCCTGATATGAATCCCACTTGATCATGATGCATTATCTTTTTGATGTGCTGCTGGATTCTGTTGGCTAGGATTTTGTTGAGAATTTTTGCATTTATGTCCATGAGGGTTATTGGTCTATAATTTTCTTTCTTAGTGATGTCCTTCCTTGGTGTTCATATGAGGGTTATGCTTGCTTCATAAAATATATTAGGAAGTTTTCCATACTTGTGTATATACTGGAATAATTTGAGTAGAATTGGTGACAGCTCTTCCCTTAATGTATGGCAGAACTCACCAGTGAAGCCATCTGGGCCTGGACATCTTTTGTTTGGGAGTTTTTTGATGACCTGATCAATTTCTTCTTTTGTTATGGGTCTGTTCAGGTTTTCTACTTCACACTGTGTAAATTTAGGTAGCTCGTGTTTTTGTAAAAATGTATCCATCTTTTTTAAGTTTTCAAATTTGTTATAGTACAAATCTTCAAAGTATTTTGTTATTATCCTTTTGATTTCATTTGATTCCATTGTGACATCTCCCATGTTGTTTCTAATGTGTGTTATTTGTGTTCAACATCTCCCATGTTGTTTCTAATGTGTGTTATTGTGTTCTAGCTCTTTTCTTTTGTTAAGTTTGCCAATGTTCTGTCAATTTTGCTAATCCTTGCAAAGAACCCACTTCTTGTCCTGTTTATTCTTTCTATAGTTTTTTTGTCTTCTATCTCATTTATTTCTGCTCTAATCTTTACTTTTTTTTTTTCTTTTAGTGGCTGTAGGTTCCCTCTGATGGTCTGTTTCTAATTGTTGTAGATATTGTGTGAATGTGTTAATTTAGTGTGCATTTATTGCAATAAATTGTCCTCTCAACACTGCTTTCCCCGTGTCCCAAAGGTTTGGGTATGTCGTCTTTTCATTCTCATTTGTTTCTAGGAATATTTTGAGTTCACGTTTAATTTCTTCTACTACCCAGTTGCTTTTTAACAGGATGTTATTCAGTTTCCATGTATTTGACTTTATTTCCTTGGTCTTCCTATTGCTGATTTCTAATTGGAGAGCATTGTGGTCTGAGAAAATGCTTTGTAGTATTTTAATATTGTAAATTTATTAAGGTTTGCTTTATGTCCAAGACATGGTCTATTCTGGAGATTGTTCCATGTGCACAGGAAAAGAATGTGTATTGTGCTGTTGTTGGGTTGAATGCTCTGTATACATCTATGTGGTCCAGTTGGCTGATTGTGTTGTTTAGTTCTTCTGTGTCTTTGTCAAGTTTATTTCTGATTTTTCTAGCATTTTTGAAAGCAGTGTATTAAAACCAGCCTTAGTTATTATAGATTCGTCTATTTCTTTCTTGAAATCTATTGGTGGTGGTGGTTATGTTGGTTCCAACTCATAGCGACCCTGTATAGGGTTTCTGAGGCTGTAAATATTTACCGGAACAGAAAGCCTCATCTTTCTCCAGTGGAAAAGCTGGTAGTTTCGAACTGCTGACCTTGTGGTTAACAGCATGATTCATAACCACTATGCTATCAGAACTCTTTTGAAATCTATTAGAGTTTGCTTTATATATTTTAGTGCTCTTTCATTGAGAGCATATTTATTATGTTTATGTCATCTTGTTCAATTGTTTCTTTAATCATGCAATAATATCCATCTTTATATATTATGCCTGGTTTGTGCCTTATAGTTTATTTTGTCAGAGATTAGTACTGCCACTCCTGTTCATTTTTTATTGCAATTAGCTTGGTATATATTTTTTCCATTGTTTGACTTTTAATCTGTTTTTGTCCTGTGTAAGATGTGTCTCTTGCAGACAGCATATTGAAGGATCTTGCTTTCTTATCCATTCTGCCACCCTCCATCTCTTAACTGGTGCATTAATTCTGTTTACATTCAGTGTAATTATCAATAGGTATTGATTAATTGTTGCTATTATGTTTGTTTGTTTTTTGTGTGTGTGGTTTTGCTGCTTGCTTTGTTCTGTGTGTCTTCCTTTGCTAAGTTCATGCATTATGTGTTCTTTCTTGTGAGTTTCCTCATAGTTTTAATGTTATTTTTGGATTTTATTTTCTTGATATCTTGTTAAGTGCTTATTTTCTTTGATATTAACTCATATTCCATTAACTTTTCCCTCTATTTAATGCACTCTATTTTATTCTGGTTATGAATCGGGCTATGCTATTGGAGGACTCTTTGTCTCCCTATATTACAAAAGAAGAGTCAGAAACTGCTGCCAAATAGCCAAGCTACATTCACACCGTATAAAACACCAAAACCCAGACAATAACCAATACCAGCTGCCAGAAACCAAGGAAACAGGCAGCACCTGTGAAAGTTACTCTGAATGAAGAAATAAGAACAGCGAAAAGGGAAGACCACACCCCGACCACATCTTCCTGGAAGAAACCAGAAAGCATAAAAACAACAACAACAACAACAAAAAGTACCAAAACACATACTCATTTAAGTATTAGGGTCACGGATAAACATCAAATATGTCCAAGAAGCAAAAAACAGATGACCATATCAGCACATGTCCAGAAAAAAAGATAAAATATCTGAGACAAATGACTGAGAAGTAGATCTGGACTCCATTCTGGAAGGAGGGCAGGCCCTGGAAATGCCTGAGAAAGAATTCAGAAAAATGATTATAAAATGTTTCAAAAACACTTTACAATGGAGGTGAGAAAAATAAGGGAGAAGTCAGGAAAGTGCTACAAGAGCAATCAAACAATATAGATACAACATTGGAAACAATGCAAAGCCTACAGAAAGAGGAACAAACAATCAAAAACAAAATGGCAGAAATAGAAAATACTCTGAAAGGGTAGAGGAGTAGAATAGATGAGATGAAAGAAAGAATCAGTGAGCTGGAAGCAAGTCTATCAATACCACTAAGATAGAAGAACAAACACAAAAAAAGATAAAAAATTCGGAGGAAGGTATAAGATTCATGTTGGACAACATGAAGAGGAATAACTTAAGAATTATTGGCATTCCAGAACGAGAAGAATCATGCAAGTCCACAGAGCAAATAGTCGAAGAGCTACTGGAAGAAAATTTCTCCAACATTCTGAAAAGGGAAAAAATAAACATACAAGAAGCTGAACGAACTTCAAGAAGAGCAGACCCCAAAAGAAAATCACCAAGACATATCATAGTCAAGCTCTCCAAACTCAAAGATAAGCAGTTTCTGAAAGCAGCCAGAGAAAACAGAAGGGTCACATACAAAGGCAAGGAAGTCAGATTAAGCTCAGATCTCTCAGCATGAACCATGCAAGTGAGAAGGCAATGGGGAGACATATCTAAAACACTGGAAGAAAAAAAACTGCCAACCAAGAATCATTTATCCAGCAAAGCTATCAATCAAATATGATGGTGTAATCAAAACATTCCAGGATAAACAGAATCTATGGGAATTTAGCAAAGCCAACCCTGCACTACAAAACATCTTAAAGGGAATTTTGTGGACTGAGAACCAATAAGATGCGGCAACAACCAGAGATTGACATA
>NW_006408732.1:1641901-1646429 GCF_000296735.1 Chrysochloris asiatica
AAATAGAAATACCTTATGATCCAGCAATTCCTCCACTTGGTATTTACCCTCAAGAAAAACGAGCCACAACACAAGAAGATATATGCACACCAATGTTTATAGCAGCATTATTTACAATAGCAAAGAGATGGAGATAGCCAAAGTGCCCATCAACTGAAGAATGGATAAACAAACTGTGGTACATACACACAATGGAATATAATGCCACTGAAGAATAACAAGGAAGTGGCAAGCCACCGCATAACATGGATGAACCTTGAGGACATTATGCTGAGTGAAATTAGTCAGTCACAAAAAGAGAAATACTGCATGGGACCACTACTGGTCTAAGAAAAATAAATTATACTAAAGGGGGGTAGGGGGAAGTTTTTGTTGGTTGCTGGGAAATTGGTGATGGGTAGGGGGAAAGGGGGAGGGTGGGGCACAGGGAGGGAATTGGCCTCAGGAAAGCTTGGGTGCTGGGGAGGGGGGCAATATACAGGGAGGGAGATGGAAATGGAGAAACGGGGCAGATGGGAGAACAATTGGGCATGTCTGAATGGGCCAAATGGGACAGAGATAAAGGACGATATATGTACAACCTTGGAACCCCAGGGCTCTGAGATACAGGGATTGAGTCATGGTTGGAATGGGCGGGGAATCGTGTTAGGATGCTTGGCTGTTTTTTGAATCTTGATTTTCCTTGCATTATAATATAGAGTAGACACTGGAGGGGGAGAGAAAGGAATAGTCAAAAACATCACACTAGAAGGCTTGTAAGTCCGTCTTCTGCCTCTAACTGATTAGAATACCTAAAATGGGGCTATAGCGTACCCCGTAAACGAGGCTTCCTGCAAAGCCTTTGTAATACATAAAACTATAGGTTGAAACCAGAACCACATCCAGATCACCAGAGATGAGAAGTCTCCACTTGAAAGGACGAGCTGACCAGCCTGGAGAGGTGAGATGAACAAAAGATACGTCTCGAATTAAAGACCTATAGGAAAAATATGATACAATGGAGGCAGACGGACTGTTACTAGAGGAACAAATGGGTTGCTTCCCTAGGAGACATTGGGGCAGTTGGTCGGGTCCTACCAATGCAGGCCCCCTTCCAAGACTGAGACTAGGTGGAAATACATGCTCGGATTGGTGACCACACGCATCACCGACGGGGAGAAGTGGGGTAAAGGCAGCAATGAAGCAACGAGTTAAGTCTTACAATATTCAGTGGGCTTCTGTGGACCCGGTTGGGGACCTGGTTTGCAAGTAGTGTGAGGAGACCTGAGGACTCCTGGGCCCAGAGTCAATGACTTGGCCACGGAGGACTCAAGTGGAGAATGGAGCTGCCGGCTGATGGGAAGAGAGGGCATGTGCACAAGAACACCCATACTTGCAGAAGAAGAAAGAGGGGGGGGGGGGGGAGAAGAAGATCGAGCTGATTCAATCTGATGAACTTGATCTATACCTGCGAATGCAGTGACTCAAAAGAGGCAACAAATCCTTACAGCAAGAAACATTCCCACCCCCTCCACACACAGAGTAGACAGAGATGGGCAACTTGGACATTCGGTACCCAAATGGGGAGGGAGGGACGACAAAGGCAAGAAGTAACTGGCTTACAAGCTTTCAAGAGGGAACCTAGAGCTAGGGGGCATGGAGGAAGGCAGAATCACCAGTGAGTACTATCCAATCTGTCTAGGTGGACCTGAGGAAATGAAATACATATGGGTTACTCGTGATACTGTAGTGAATAATGGTTATCAGGACTGATTGTGAGGGTTGGAAGTGCAAAGGTAGATGTTGGGTAGCAAGGAAGGGAGTTATTATCTCTTCAGTCTAGGAGAGGTCTCTGGGACCACCAACGGAGAAGAGTCGAGGGCGGGACCCTACCCAGAGAAGCAGGGACACCTGAAATGGAGACAGAGACCATGACATGGAGGGATGAAGTGGCTGGGGACTTTGGATCCAGAGAGCGAGAGGGACTGTGGGCCGAAGACTGGGGGTGGGGGTGGGGGGTAGTGTAGAGGACAGGTTTCTAGGATATCCCCTTTGGTCGGAAGATGATGCAGGGAGGGGGTTGGAACCATGGCAATGAGATGATATACAATGGAATGAATGTAAAACTAAAGTTCTCTCATGTAAACTATCATATAATTCACAATAAAACATTAAAAAAAAAAAAAAAAAACTAGATTGGACACTGCAGTCTATAATTGCAGGAAGGGAGAGCAGGGAGAGAAGAAAAACAAAAAAGGTGCAGCCTAATATGAGTATAACTTTAATGTTCACTTTCAGCTTCTTGCCTTCAAAGCTGTCTGATAGATTTTAAGATACTACTGTTGGTTGTTGTGTTATGCCTCAGGATTTAATTTAATTTTTAGCCTTTTTTGTTTTTAAACTTTCTTTCCCTCTCCACACCCCTTGCTCTGGCCTTGTCCCTATTAAAAAATAGTTCAAGCCTGGCTCTTGAGCTGAGAGTATCTGTGTGCATGTGTGTCAGAAGAACCAACCAGTGCTAGGAGTGGGTGGTGTCCACTCACTCAGGCAGTCCCTCTAGTCACCGGAATGGAGGTGTGCAAACAGAGTGTGGCCAATGAACAGATACCAAAAAAAAAGAAAGAAAATCAGAACAAAACAAAACCGACCAAGTGTATTGTCCACCTTTGCTCTGAGGATCCTACAGAGTTATTCTGTGGTGGGTCTGTTTCCCAGCTTGCTCTTGCCATTTGGTTTCACCCAAGTTGTTGGCTCTGGAACACCAAGCCTTTCAGATTCAAAAGTTTATGATTTCTTATTTCTGCTACAAGTTCCACTAGCTATAAGCCTTCAAACTTTTTAGATATGTGGTTCAGAGTTTTGGAGCTCTGCCCTTAACCTACTTCACCTGGTATTCTCCCATGTTCTCTTTTGATTTTGTTTCAGACACTCCTTAGAAACCCTTTGGGATGCTTCTATGAGTTGAAACTGACGTGACTCAATTAATAACAACAACAACCTGTCAAAATATTGCTGCAACCAGTTTTGAATTATCTTCAGAAAAATTGTATTTGCATGTGATATCATGATCTCCACTTTCTATAAGGCCACCTTTTCTTTGAAATGGGTACAAATATGGATCTCTTCCAGTCAGTTAGTTAGGTAGCTGTCCTCTAAATTTCTTGGCATAGATGAATGAAAACCTCTAGCACTATATCAATTTATAGAAATATTTCACATTGTATTCCGTCAATCCCTGGAGAGTTTTTTTCTCCAATGCCTTCAGTGCAACTTGGACTTTTCCCTTCAATACCATAGGTTCTTGATCATATAGTAACTCTTGAAATTACTGACTATTAACCAATCCTTTTTGCTATAGTGACTCTGTGTATTCCTTCCATCATTCTTTTGATGCTTCATTCATCATTCAAAACATTTTCCATAGAATCCTTCAATTTTGCAATCGAAAGGTTGAACTTTTTTCTAGTTATTTCAGCTTGAGAAATGCTGAGCATGTTCTCTCCTTTTTTTGTTTTCTAACTCTAGATCTTTGTACATTTCGTTATAATTGTTTACTTTGCTTGAACCGCCTTTGAATTTTGCTGTTCAGTTCTTTTACTTCCTCATTTTTTCCCAATCACTTTAGCTTCTCTACATTCAAAAGCAAGTTTCATAGTTTCTTCTGACATCCATGTTCTTGCTTTTTTTTTGTCTTTTCTGTTCTTTTGCTTCTACATGCATGATATTCTTAATGTAATTCTATAAACTCACCAAGTTTTCAGTTATAAGCTGTTATTGAAAATAATTAAAAGCAAAATAAAATGAAACTACTCTAATTTTGAGTCTGTCTATTTAAATGGAGTCTTTGGATTTCTTAGGAGCAAATAAATGTATTAAATTTTATTTGGTTATTTCTTATTTAAAAAGACACACTCTTCTCTCTTTTGTTTCATCTACAATAATTGATTTACAGGATTAACCTGTAAGAAAATGGTCACATTAAGTAAATAAAAGTAGTCTCATTTGACATAGTCACCAATGCCTTACTTTTTGTATGCATTAATATTTTACAAAGAACTTTTATACTTAGGAAATCACAGTTTGAATACTAGCTGTAATATTTTTATCTATGGGGTTATTGTTATGTTTTTAACATTTTATTTATTTATTTTTGTTTTATTTCTCATCAATTACAGTTTTTGTTTTCTAATTTTTAAATGTGATTTGGGTGGGTGAAAGTTCAAAGATCAACTTAGTTTTCTGTTCAACAGTTCATATGCACTTTATTTCATGAATCCTAACTGAAACTGAAGAAAATGAAAACAAGTCCACGAGAGCCCAAATATGACCTGGAATTTATCCCTCCTGAATTTAGAGACTATCTGAAGAACAGATTTGATGCATTAAATACTGAAGACCGAAGACCAGAAGAGTTGTGGGATGACATCAAGAACATCATACATGAAGAGAGCAAAAAATCATTAATAAGACAAGAAAGAAGGAAAAGGTCAAAATGGATGTCAGAGGAGACTCTGAAACTTGCTCTCCAGCATAGAGAAGCTAAAGCAAA